>NC_056726.1:1779107542-1779322542 GCF_019279795.1 Protopterus annectens | reverse complement strand
GAGGATGCAAAGAGTTTGCAGCAAGGGAGACCCCAGCAGTTGAAATCTCTGCTGCTACTAAAGGATTCAGGGACCACTCATGAGGTTGTAGAATGCACCTGCTGAGTCTGTCTGCTATCACGTTGGAACTCCAGGGAATGTGCATTACGATGAGAAAGCGGTCGGTAGCTATTCACATGGCCTCCCGACAAAGTGGGTAATATTTGGTTCTGCCTTGTTTGTTGATGTACCAGACTACCTCCATGCTGTCTGATTGTATCGCAATAGTCCCTGACGGCAGTAGGGGACTGAATGCTTGCAACGCTAGAAGCACCACCCTCATCTCTAGGACATATATATGCAGATGGGCCTCCATTTCGGACCACATGCCCTGGACTGTCTTTCCCTGAAAAAGCCCCCCCCAACCCCATCAGGGAGGCGTCCTTGGTCACTGTAGCCTTGGGCTGTTGGGGGGTAAAGGGGTGGGACCATACCATTGTGACGAGTTCTGTGACATCCACCAAATTAAGTCTTGTTTGCACCTCTGCATTACTCGAATCTTGGATGATAGAGGATACTGAAAGGGATACCATTGGATGAGTAGTAGCCATTGTAGAAGCCTCATGTGGAACCTCGCAAGGGGGACAATAGTGATGGAGGCTGCCATGGAACCCAGCAGCTGGAGAACAGAATGTGCTGTGGATTTTTCTCTTGAAAGGATCGGTATGAGTTGTTTTATCCTTAGGATTCTGTGCTCTGGAATGAATGCTCTGCAGTTTTTTGTATTCAGCAGGACCCCAATGAATTCTCTGGACTGAGAAGGGGTCAGGTTGGATTTTTGCCACTTTATAGTTATGCCTAGCCTTCCTGCGGTGTGAAAAGGGTATGCCAATGCTGCTTCTAATAGATGTCTGGTGGGGGTGGTAATGAGCCACTTGTCTAGGTATGGAAACACCTGGAATCCCTGTAGTCGCAAGTGAGCTGTGATGACTGCCATGCACTTTGTGAACACTCTGGGGGCTGTAGGGAGTCCGAAAGGCAGTACTCGGAACTGGTAATGACTGGCTCCCGCACGGAAGCGAAGGAATCTTCTTGATGGTCTGTCCACCTTTATGTGGTAGTACGCATTTTGAAGATCTATAGAGCACATCCAATTTTCTTTTTCCAAGAGAGGGAGGATAGACCGAATTGTGACCATCCGGAATTTCTGTACCTTTACAAACTTGTTTAATGCATTGAGATCCAAATGTCTGGTCTGGGGGGACTACTTGGATGACTCTTTTTCATAGCAGCTTTGAGATCTCTAATGCTGCTTCTTCCCTTTGACTGGGTGGAGCATCGAGAAGGTTTCTTAGGGGGATGGGACAAAGATGGAAGGGGATATGATAATCTCTGATTATTATCTTTTGTACCCAAGAGTCGGTGGTAATAGGTTCATAGGTTCATACTAGGCTATCTGCCCTAGGGCATTTATAAGCCTAGCCAGAATGTGTTTGGCTTTCGCCACCCATTTTAAATTTATTTTGCTATGCCCTTTTTCGAGGTTAGTATACTGTGCCTCTGTCTAACAGTGACACAGAAGTGATACCCGGGGTAAACCTACGCTCTTCCATTCACTCATCAAGATTCCTCTTGAAGAGAGTCAATGAGGGACTCTGCCTAACCTGGACTGGGATTTTATTCCAGAGTGAAGGGAGCCTCTGGGTTATGAATCTGTCCCTCTAGCATGTCCTATTTATTTCAGTGCTGAGGTTCAAGTCTCTCGAGCGCGTAGCTCGATGAGATTTGGATTTTCTGAGGTGCAGCATGTCCATTAATTCCGGGTTGGACATGGCTTTATACATCAGGCATAGATCGCCTCTGAACAGGAAGTATGCCACTGAGTAGAGCTGGAGTTTCTTTAACCGGGCAGCATATGGCATCTGTTTGAGCCCTTTGATCCTCTTGGTGAGGTACTTTTGGGGTCTTTCCAGTTGCTGCAGGTGTCTGGTAAGGTACATCCCAAAAGGGGCATTGTACTCAATTATGGGCCTGATGAGGGATGAGTAAAGAGGCATGATGACCTCCCCTGATCTAGATGTGAATCCCTTCATGATTAGGTGGGCTATATAAAATGTTTTTCTAACCACTTTGGCCACGTGGTTGTCAAATGAGAGATTGCTATCAACTTGGGTCCCCAGGTCCCTAATTACTTCTCCTGTACTTAATGGATTATCACCTATGTGGTAATTTGTGGGCACTTTGTTTTTGCCAAAGGGGATGACTATATACTTTTTGGCATTTAGCTTGAGGCCATGGCTCTGGCACCAGTTGTCTGTTTCTATGAGGCCCTTTTGGAGGATGCTTGTGTCGGCTGGAGAGTTGATTATGGCACCCAGTTTGCAGTCATCTGTGAACTTGGTCAGCCACAGTCCTTCCGTGTTGGCCTGTACCTCCGAGAAATATATACCGAACAAGAGAGGTCCCAGGACTGAGCCTTGTGGGACACCACTTGTAACTGGTTTGGAGTCTGACATGGCTCCAGCAATTCTAACCATGTGGGTTCTGTCCTTGAGCCAGTTTGCAATCCATCTAGTGACATAGGGGTTTATATTTAAGCTGGTGAGCTTATCTATAATGCCAGTGGGGTATTGTATCGAAGGCTTTGCGAGGTCCAGGTAGGCTGTGTGGACCACCTTCCCCTCGTCAATGGCCTTGGTGACTGTTTCAAAGAAATCAACCAGGTTTAAGAGGCAGGATCTGCCCTTAACAAAGCCGAACTGGGTAGGATCCAGTGTCTGTAGGTCCCCAATATCTTTATTTATGAGGTCCATGATGATCCTTTCCATAGCTTTGCAGACCAAGCTAGTCAGGCTTATGGGGCGATAGTTTCCAGGATCTGTTGAGGCACCACCTTTATGGAGAGGGACCACTGTTGCTGTATGCCACTCTTTGGGCACATATCCTGTAGTAAGGCTGAGATTGAACAGTAGTTTTATGTTTGGGTTTAGCTCTTCTTGGAGTTCATGTAGGGCGCAGCCTGGGACACCATCTGGTCCCATTGATGCTGTGTCTTTTGCTTTGGAGAGGGCGGCTCTTACCTGAGCATCTGAGATGTCAGGGGGGCAGCACTCTGCTGGGATAGATATTTGCCCTTTTGGTGGGGGGGGAGAAGTTTGTGCTGAACCTGTCAGCTAGGATGTTGGCAATGTCTGTGGGTTGGTGTATTTTTTGTCATTTTGGACTAATTCTGAGCATATCTGGGATTACCACCCAGGTTCCTAACATAACTAAAGAAAGCCTTGTGATTATCCTTAGTGTCCTGTGCAATTTTTCTCTCGAAGCTGGCCTTAGACAATTTTATGAGTGCCCGTAGTTTTTTGCTAATACTGATCAGTGATGCCTTCCCTTTTGGGATTTTGCCCTATCATTTAGTAGTTTCCTCCTTCTATTGTATAGTTTGTTTATGGCTGGGGTCCACCAGACAGGACGTCTGCCTTTGGAGGATTGGGTCTTGGTTTTATTTGGGATCGCATGATCCATGCATTCCTGAAGGTGTTCATAGCTCTCTTTTATAAAGGATTCTGCGGTCTGGGCCTTATTTTCCACGGGCCCGGGGCTTTGAAGGATTCGACCTCAGTTTTGAGGAGTCTGAAATTTGCTTTAGAAGTTTTCACTGTGGTTTTCTGGGCAGGGGTGGGGTGGGATGTGAATATCCAGTGAGATTAGTTTATGGTCTGATCTTACCAGTGAGGGATACACTTCTGGTCTGGAGCATAGAGTCCCCATGTTGGTGATGATCAGGTCCAGTATGTTTTCCCCTCTTGTGGGAGTGGTAACAAGTTGTTCCATAGCATTTGAGTTTATAAATTCTAGGAACCTTTGGGCTAGGGTGTTGGAGCTGGAGTAATGCTCCCAGTCTATGTTTGGGTAGTTGAAGTTGCCCAATATAATGGTGTTTGGAGAGACCTTCATATTTTCCAGTGTTCTCAGGAAGGCCGAGTGGGGTTCCTGGGTTTGGGAGGGTGGTCTGTAGCAGGCTATAAACTAGAAGGTAATGGTTAGCCAGGCAGAAGGGTACAAAGAGAAACGACCCCAACCACTTCCAGAGGAAAGCAGTTGGGCCGCTCTTCAAGAGTGCTGGTAGGATTGACCAGCGAAGGAGTCTCTGGAACCCTGGTTACCCAGACCTCCTCTGCCCTAAAAGGGGCATCTTCCAAATGAATTTCCCCCTCTGCCTGTAGGGGAGAAATCGTCTTGTGTGTCGCGATAAGAAACTTGAGACTTTTTGTGCCACATCTTCCCGCTCTTCTGGTTTCTGGAGAAAGCCCGTTGAGGGGAAGAGTAACGATGCCCACGGCAGCAAGGGTCCTGCCGTCCTGTTCACATCTAGACATTGTGTCTTTCACCTTAACAAAGAGGCTTCAATGGGAGAGTTCAGAAAGGAAGCCTTGAAGGGTTCCGTGAGGTCACATAGGCGCATCCAGGCATATGCCGTCTCATGACTATGCCTGCACCTGCTGCTCTAGCTGCTCCTTCTGATCCATGAGAAATCAGACATATGGAGGTGTTAGATACTGATTCAAGGATGGCTAAATGTGGGGCCACTTTGTCACAGACTTCATCAGACACGGCTCCTGCCAAAGTTTCAGAGAGCTCAGAAATTAAGTCTCTTTGAAGCCAGGTAAAATGTGCCGTATAATTCAGGGACCTAACTGCAAAGATCGCTGATGCAAAGGTACGCTTCCCTAATCTGTCCAGTGCCCGGGACTACTTGTTGGGCGGATGGAGAGTCTGGCTCTCTTCTGCCAGATCCTTTCCAGTTGCGGCCGCCACCACCATGGCATCTACTGGAAGATCTTTGGACCAGTGGGGGTCAGTAACTGGAGGGGACAAGATTTTTATCTGGCCTCCGGGGAGTGGCTTCAATGGTGTCAGGAGCTTTCCATGCATGCTGCATGACAAGCCGGACAAGTTCGTCATCAGGTGGAGTAACCCAGGAGGTAGGGGGCCAGGCACGAAAGGCCTGAGAAATACAGGCTCTTCAGAGGTCGGGTTAGAGGGTTACCAATCACCTCTCTGTTTAAGGATTTCAAGGATATCCCCAAAGGATACCTCAGAGGGTGATCGAGGGGACCTTTCCCCATCATCAAAATCTGTGTCTTCTGTGAGGGACTCTTCTGGGGAGTACACATGCTTCCTCTTACACGAACTCTTGTGACAAACTTCCTCAGAGGAAGATGCTGGAGAAGACAGTGCAAGAGGGGCCTCCTTTGGGAATGTATTCTGAGGCCCTTGTGCCCGGTGTCCGCTAGGGGTGGTTTTGTATGAGTTGCGGCCCAGAGGAGGACAGAAAACCTGGTGGCACAGAATCGCCTACAGCGGCAAGAGCCTTCTCCATAAGTTGAAAGGCTGGTCCACCTAAGGAGGGGTAGGAGCCTACAGTCACCTCTCGTTTAAGCAAGCCAGCCTGCCGACTTTGAGTCTCCGGATGGCCATGGGATGCAGGGGAAACTGTGCCCCAGCTAGCATCCTGAGAAGTAACAGGAGTAAAGTGTCTCTCCTGCCAAAAAGGCAGCTGCGGTTCCTTAGTAAGGTCTACAAAAGGAGCCGCAGTAGGGGAAGTCTGTGCTCTAGGAAGGGGCTTAAAGGCTGAAGATGACGGAGGAGAACAAGTAGGGATCTCTGAGGAAAAATTTTCCCCTCCGTGGGAGGGATAGGTCTTGGGAGGTGGGATTCCTATAGCCAAAAGCAATTGGTCCACAATGCGCGCCACATCATGTTCAGAGAAGCTTCTGGTGGATCTCATGGACATAGCTGATGGGGAGTCAGGTCTATCTAGAGATGGAGTAAATTGAAGTCTGCAAAGGGGTCTTTAAAAGGAGAATAGGTCGTAACAGCAGGTAGGATATGTGTCTGCACCAAAGGCAATGATGCTGTAATGGCTTGTACTATCAGTGTCTGCACTGAGAGAGTTGTCGGTGCCGAGAACAGAGCCTGCACCGACAAGTTCAGTGATGTAGTGGTAGTTGGAACTGTAATCAGTGCAGAGAGAGTGTGCGCCGACAAAGTAGTACTCGGAACCGACTGAAGAGTCAGTGCCGAAAAAGTACAGGCGCCACAAAATCCCTCGACGTCGTAGCAGTCTACATCGACTGTATGGTGGGTGCCAGTGAAAAGGGTCTGAGCCGAGGAGCCCCTCGGTTCCAATGCTGTCTGAAGCACACTCAGTGCCATAGTAGGAGTCTGTGTCGATGGCTTTGAAGCTGTAGGTCTCGGCTCCGAAAGCCTCAGAGCCGAAGAAGTCCATTCAGAAGACAACAATTTAACTTTCTTTGGTCTTGGTTCCTGGGGCCCCCAGCGGGGAATAAAGGAAGAGACTTAGTCTTCATTAGGTTGTCTTTCTTTCTATGGGAGCTAGGAGGGGATGAAGCCTCTGACCCAGAAATAGCCTCTGTAAAGGGGGTTTTCATAATACCTTTTAGAATAAGTTTGTTTTTCCTCTCTAAGAGGGTCTGGGTTGAAAAAATCTTTACAAATCCCACAAGGTGGGTCGACAGTTATGTGAGGTTCACCCAAGCAGTACACACATAAGGCATGTGTGTCTGAAGTAGGTGACTTGTGGCCACAACTAGTACACCACAAATCCCAGACATCCTTTCTTTTCTGCCATGATAGGTGAGAGAAAAAACAGATAGAAGGGAAAGAAAAAGGGAAAGTAGAGTACCAGCTATGGTACAAAGGATACCCAAAGGTACAAGGGGAAAGAATACCAACGATGGTAAAACAGATACCAAAAAGGTAAGAAAGAGGGTAAACACGTAAAAAACAGTCACTAGATGTGATAGCGTAAGAGACAACTACACAAATACATTTCCTTGGAGAAAGGTAAATTTACGAGGTAATATATCAAGAAAAGTAACTTAGCTCAAGAGCAATTGCTTGACACGACTGAATGGTGATGCGGCCAATGAAATCTGAGGTAACAAGGAGAGGGGAATTCTGGGTTAGAGTTTAGCTTGAGAGTTTGTGGCTGACACGGGCTTGGAAGATGGCCGGCTCGGATCCAAGGTCGGAACCGATTACCCAGATGTAAAGAATGAACGAGGATTAACAACATCAGATCTATGTTTTTCTGTCTAGGTCTTCTTCAGTCCTGTCATAACTTCTGCCTATTTTCTTCACAATCTCTGTCATCAAGACTGGAAGAATTTAATGAGAGATTCGGTGAAAGCTCAGAATTAACTGTCCTCTTTTCTCCTCTCTTTCCAAGGTGGTTTAAGAGGGTCATTCTCCTGCCTGTCTTTCCATTGATTCCTGTTTAATCACTGTTCAGCACAAGCAGATTCAGGGTCATTCTGCCTTCTATAAGGTTTCCGTTTAGGTACTGACTCCTCCTCCTGGCTTGGCATAAATTTTCCTTTGTGCTGATGGCTGAAGTCAGAGCATTGGTATGAATTTCTTTGGCATTGATGTATTACGTACAACAGATTGTGTCATCCATGGCCCTCTGTGTTGATAGTTGAGTACATAGAGATGGCACCAAAGCAACAATTTTCAGTGATAGCTGCCCCTTAGGATACTATTTTGGGTTCAGCCTTGGTTCCCCTCACCCAAACTGCTGAGCCTTCCAACTTCCCATTTTCTCAGCAAAGGGCAGAGAAGTGAAAAACTGGTGACGGGAGACTTAGGGTGTCCAGTACTGATTTCTCTTCCACCCAATTCACCTGTAAGTGTCTTGAGGAAGAGAAGATGGAAACGAGAGAATGTAAACTCCCCTACAGAGTCTCATACCCCAAATACAGATGAAAATGACAAGGAGAATTCCCCAGTATGTTTCCTGAGGACTCTAAATTTGGGGAAATGCTGGAGTTCATCAGAAAGGATATTGACCTGTCAACCTTTCCACCCCATCAGGGGAGATTCTGCAGGATCCTTTCCTTTCCACTTCATCTCACCTTCTTGCGTAGTATTTTTCTGTAGTTAAGATAGTGTTGCTTGTCTTGCAGTAGGTACCGGATGTTATGGCTGCCATTCCAAAGAGGCCAGAGAGTATCCTGTAGCCTCCCAGGGATCAGGAGCATTGGATGAAGGGTGCCCTAGCCCAGTGAACTGTGGTGGCAGCGGCCCTTAAAAAGGAACCCTCAAATGAGAGTCCCACTAAGCATCACCTGCATAAGGAATCCTAAGCAGTGGAGTGTTTCAATAACCATGTTTATGCATTCAGAATGGTTTCCATTAGGGTGCTAAACTGTTTTATCCTTATGACACATTTCAGATAGGCACTGACAGAGGAAATAAATGTATGCACTGTTTAAACAGTAACTGTATAGGAACCTGAGTGGGAAGCTAGAGGACCAGGCCTTAACTCTTATGTGATGTGTCTAATCTCTTCTTGTGGCTACTCCACAATGCTGCTGATAGAAAAGCGAGAGTGGATGATCAGGCACTGTCACACACAGACATGCCTAGCTCATGTACTGCAATTCTCTTGACACCTTTTAAGGTGTCCTTCACCCAACCGCATTTAAGAGACCAGTACTTTTTTGTCCGCAGGTGTAAGCCAAGCTACAGAATAGTGAGCAAGACTGAAAGTTGCTTGTGGCAGAAAGGTCAAGAAAAGTGAGTAACACTGAAAGATGCTTGTAGCAGCTGAAGTCAAGTTCTCTGCTCTTCTAATGGCCTTCTGTCATAATCAGAGGAGCCCCAGGAAGTTATGCCTTAAGACATCCCATTACCAAGGCTTGGTGCAGGATTCTGACATAGTTGTGGAAGTTTCCAGAACTGGCAGTATCCTAGTTGCAGAGGTGGACAGCAGAGTCTTGGTTCCCGAGTTTAACTTTGGGAGCCCTTATTATACAGCCTGATGACTGTCCTGATTGTTCTACCCTGTAGGCAATTGGGTGTTATGTCACTGTCTGCATGGAAAGAGACTCGTGTCTTGACACCATTCTTTTCCTTCACTTCCTCACCCAGTCTCTTCCCTTTTTAGATAACAGACCCCATTAAAAGTTTGCATCTAGAAGGGATGTCAGAACCTCTTAGAAAAAAAAAAAGAGATCCCACTCGATTTAGGCTTGCAGACACTATGGAATGAACTAATTCTAGTTCAGTAGTTGTATTCTGTTTAGGGGTGATGCATGGTGTAACATGGTGGCTACATTTGTGGGCAACCTCAAGATGGCGAGTCTGGGAGGCACAGTACTTTATGGGAGCACTTGGGGAAGTGGGAGACTGGGAAAGTGTTTAATATGCTCAACAACTATAAGCTGAACCTGATACTTCTGAAGGATTGAAGTGGGCAAACATGCATCATGAGGATCTTTTGTTGTGGTAGGTAAGCAAATCGTATATGTTTTTGTAGATTTAAGTAACACAACTAATTGTAGTGTTGTCAGAGGAGTAATCATCCACTCTGGCACCCCTTCAAAAAAATCCTCTTCCAACTTGCAGAGCAAAAAAAAACCTCTTGCTACACATCATGCCACACACAGACTGCTAAGCACTCCAGTTCTGACCACAAAAGATCTGAAAACTGATTGGGATATGATGATCATGCCCCCTAGCATGTTGGACTAGGGCAACTGTCCCCTTTGCTCCACTCCAGCAATGCTACTAACTGTTGCAGTGGGTTGTTATATTTTTGGGTTGGATAAAATTGGTTTAGGTACCTTATTTTAGCAAACATTTGTCAAGGTGTTTGCTTCCTTCCACACATGCAGCATTCGTTTTGGATTTGAAGATGGCGAGTCATCTTTTGGGTAACAAGATCTCAGATGTTACAAGGACTCTGATGGCCCTTTCACCTGATGTGTGTGACTGTGGTATGGTAGTTGTCCATAAGGGGGATGAACAACATCAGATGTGCTACTTGACAAACATGCAGAGAGAAAAGCCAAAACTGTCCATTAAAGGTCATGCTGCTAAATGCTAGGAGTCTGAACATGAAACTGCAGTCATTACAAGCATTCTTAACCCTGGAAGATGCTGACATTTGTGCAATCACAGAAACCTGGTTCAAAGCAGCGGAGGGCACCCCAGCCATATCAGGTTACTCATCCTATCATACATTCAGACCCCAAACTGTGGGTAGCAAAGCAAAAGGAGGTGGAATTGCAATGTATATAAAAGCCTATACTAAAGCCTTTGCTGCCCCTTCCGTGCCTTTTTAGGCAGAGTTAATGGACAGTATAACATAACAAACACAGAAAACTCAAAATTGGATTACATTAAGATTGCACTACTAAATGCCAGAAGTTTCAACAGTAAAATATTCATTCTTGAGGCTCTCCTGTTTTTGGAGGATATCCTTTTTGTGTATTTACCAAAATGTGGTTTAAATGTAAAGAAAGCATTCTGTCAGTACTTGGGTTTTGCCTGCAGGCTGATGGAAACTGTGATGGTATATCTATATTTGTCAAGGACCATATAACCTGCAGACAGATTCCTTGGCACCCACAAAAAGAACTAATTGAATTTCAAGTCAACATTGATAAGACAAATTTTCAAACTGCAGCCTATTATGTGACACCTTCCATGCCCCTTGATGATAACCTAGAATTCCTCACTGTACTTGATGAATGTCTGTCAACAAAAATTCTGTTATAATTCTGATATACTTGATGACTTTAACCAGCCATCAGTAAACTGGAGCACCTATCATCCAACGTAGGGTATGCCCAGAAGTTCATAGACTTAGTAAACAAAAACTCTTGTCTACCACAGGACACCATATTCATGACCTGGTCCTCATGAATATAGCTGTCTTGTGAACTGTTCCTCTGGTATTTCCTTCCCCAGTGAAGTCAGACTTGTAACATTCATCGTAAAGTTTCAGTCCCCTACACAGGAAATACCTACCAATTCAGGATTACAAAATATGTAAACTTCAACCTACTCAATGATGAAACATCAAAATTCTCCCACGTTTGCACCAACCTCAACTTAGATATGCTTGTTAGCTACACTGACATTCTATTCCCATTTCAATAAATGTATAGAAGAGGCAGTCCCTATTAGAGCAAAATGTTATAGGAAGTTCAAAAGTAGATCACCATGGTGCCCCATCAACATTAATAAGCTTTGCAACAAAAAGAAAAAAAAACTCCTTAAATTATACAGCAGATTTAAAACATGTCCCATCAAAGGGAATGTGAAAAATACTACAAGGCAATTGGAAGTCACCATGAGGTCCACTAAAACTGGCTATGAACTTAGGTTGGCATTAATAGCTAGAGATAATTATAAATTCTTATTGAGCTATGTTAGCAGATTAAGGAACAGTATCCATATCACTCTGAACTTGCTCAAGATGGTCTCTCTCATTCAGGCCCAACTGAGATTGCTAATGTTCTTATCAACAAATTCTGTGCTAAATTCACCAATGAGAATGCCATCCATAGTCTACAAATCTCAGAATCTCTTTACTTCTCCTTTTATCAGTAAAGGAATATGCACTGATTAAGACCAGGAGTATGTCCTCTGTGTGGCCTGATAATATACCTGGATGCTTAATAAGCAATGTTAAGCATGACCTTGCTGACCCACTCCACAAACTGTTTAACCTAAACTTAGCTACATATTTTCATTGAAGAGTTGTACCCTGCAGTTGTGATGCCCGTACATAAGGGTGGCCATATAACTGACCTTAGAAATTATAGACCTGTGCTTGACCAGCCTCATTTGCAAAGCTATGTAATGTATTATAATTGGTATTATAAACTGTGATATCAAAGACTTTGTTAGATTGCAACCACAACAGTTTGGCTTTGCCAAGGGTAGATCCTAACTCCTTCGAGAGGGTCACTTAGACATTTGAGAGTGGATATGCAGTCCCCTTAGTGTAGCTTGGCCTGACCAAGGTATTCAACACCCTACCTGCATGCTAACATAAGAAAGTTGAATGCTTTAAAAAAGATCCCTGTGTGGTAACAATTATAACAAACTGACTAAACAACAGAAACAGTACATTTCAAGTCGTAGGTACCTCATCAGAAAGTACGAAGGTGATCAGTGGGGTCACTCAGGGCTCAGTGACTAAACAACAGAAACAGCTGACTTCAAGTCATAGATACTGCATCAGAAAGTACAAAGCGAAGGTGATCAGTGGTGTCTCTCAGGGCTCAGTGTTCAGTTCAGACTCCTCCTTTTTCAGCATTTACTTTTGTGGTCTCCATGCAAGGAACTGGAATCTCTCTCTAAGTTTGCAGACAGTTGCATGCTAAGAGTTAAGCCCCCTCTGCTACGGAAACGCCTCCAGCAAGAACTTAACGGGCTAAAATTAAATGCTAAAGAATTCAGTATTGTCGCATTTGATAGACAACCTGTCCCCTTTCCTGTAGATGACTACATAATGAAAACGTAGCTAAGGACCTTGGAACATGGAAATGATAACTCTCAATGTTTTGATCATCGTGTGACAACAGTAGTCAGGAAATTCTTCTACATAGAACAACTAATCTCTAAGGGAGTACCCAGATCTAAGATGGTCATCATTCCCTTGTATTCAGCATTGATGAGGACAGTTATTGAGTACGACACTTCCTTCGGGATGTGCTACATTAGACATATCACAGGCCTAAAGACTTGGAGGTACTAGGAGTGGCTGGAAACACTGTCCTTTTATTCAGTATTGTACAGACCTTTGAGGGGAAAATCATGCCTAGCCTGCCATGCCATTGGAGACACAGTTATCCTTGAACTCTTGTATCTCTAAGAGTCTTATAGTTCCACTAACACTAGAAACAGGGACCTATATTGTCACCAATAGATAAAACTATGTGGGGAGACTCATTTATCACACATCATCTTCGTCACCTTTGGAACATTCTTCCCTTGCAGGTTAAACAGTGTGATTCACTAACATCCTTCAAACAGAACCTGGATGATTGAATGAGTCTGCATAAATTTACATGGCAATTAACCGGCCTTATCCTCCTTGAGAAAGGGAATACGGCCTGAGGGGTGGGTACTGGCAGGGGCATATGTGGTTTTAAGGCTAAATTACCTTGAAACATAGATGATTCTATGCAGTCTGAAGGTTGTTTATACTGTTAATGTAGAAATCCGGCTCCTAAGATAAGAAAATTCTTTACCATTTGCTATGGATGAAGGAGAAGTGTTCTTCTGTGGTAGAGCTGTATTGTAGTAAAAGGGTCAACATTTTAACAATGTAGCAGTTCTCTAAGAGTTTCTCCTTCTGTTTTGCTGTTAGGTGTGTTAAGAGTTTAGCCTGTCCAGTTTGGGAATTTAATATTAAAATACAGTCTCATTCTAGAGTGATATATTGATACTTAAACTGATGTGGATTTTTATATGTTATTTTACAAAGTTTTATTGCAACAGAGAAGTATAGTGAATTTATTAACAGTGGATTTTATTGTTAAAAAAAGATGTTAAGGTGGCTTAAGCTTCAATTTCAGTGATACAAACCGGTGGAGTGCATCATTTGTTTGGGAATATGAGAGTATGTTCACTGGGTATTATCACTTTGAATATTGTCCACTCAAGTTTTCCTTGGAATCCACTGTACAGAGAAAGCAGAGAATTAGAATTATCCAAACCTACAAAGAGAAAGGAAGTGATATATTTATATTTATTTTATTTATTGACATTTACCAGGAAAGTCCACTGGGTCAGGAACCCATTTTCAGTGGAGGACCGGGGAGAAAAGCTCCGCAATTAATACAGTCATATAAAATATAGACACTTGATAAAATTTTTTAAAAAGTGGAATATGCAAAAGTTATAAAAGTAGAAACACAGACATATAAAAATTAACAATATCTATCAAAACTTATAAAAACTTAGACAATAGTTGGCAGTATAGTACAAAACTTGAGTTGGTTTCTATTTTTGGCATGGCATGAAAACATGGCAGTTCTTACAGAACAGAAAAGAGTGGTAATAGAGCTGTGTTGCTGTCAGGGTAGTAGTTATTCTGAACTATGGAAGTGACTTAATATTAAGTAGTGCAGGTTTTATGGTGGCTTGTTTGTGTTGCATTGGCATTTGAGGTTATTTAGGAAGTACGTTTTTAATGCTACTTTGTATGTCTTTATACAGTCTAGCTGGGTAATATGGGAGGGTAAGCAGTTCCACTGTTTAGCAATGCTATGGGAGAACAAGCATTGTCCAGCTCTTTTATTGGGCTTGGTTACACTTAGTAGCAATTTGTTGGAGGATCTTAGGGTACGTGTATATTACAGAAGATAAGCCAGAGTGCAAGAGTTTAAAATACTATAAGGAAGTCAGTATGTGGTAGCATGTAGCAATTTTCAAACAGTAGACCAGAAGTAAAGTATATACAGCTATTTCATTTAAACCTTGAGATATAGGGTATATTCATGGAGCTTTGAAAGATGTACTAGTTAAGGAAACTTAATAAAATTGTGTTTCAGATGTTAGGCGTATTGTTATTGTGTAAGGCTTGCCCCAGAAACTTAAGAGATTTGCAAGCAAAGGAAACCTGGAGGACTAGTCCATGAGGTATGCGTGTTATTACTGTAACTAAACTAGATTACCTGCTAAGGAAAGAGGTATGAAAACATGACATAGTACAGTGAGAATCAAGGAGAGAGGGTAGTCGTGTTATCACTTCCCTTGGAGGTCTTATGGTAAGGGAAATGGTAATAATTATTGGTCTTATGGGAAGGCTTTGTGACTGTTGGCTGTCACAATAAGCCCCAGCATGCCTGCGACCCTGTAACGGATGAAGTGGGGTATTGGAAAATGGATGGTTGGATGGAGATGCAGATGAGATTAGTTGGTAATACGGTGTTTGAAAAGAACTGAAAATTCTGCCTTATACTCTGGGGCCATATGAGGTGATGGAAGGATTTGACTAAGCGGATGATTTTTCCTGGGCTTGTTGCTAGGGTCATATTATCTAGCATTCTGTATCCAAGATTGACTGCTGAGGTAGAGCATCAGTGCATATCTACTTGAAGAGGGCAGTATCCCTGACTCTGACCATACTGAGGATGGGGGCACT
This sequence comes from Protopterus annectens, assembly GCF_019279795.1. NCBI lineage: Eukaryota > Metazoa > Chordata > Ceratodontiformes > Protopteridae > Protopterus > Protopterus annectens. The sequence goes on along the minus strand of NC_056726.1, from coordinate 1,779,307,592 downwards.
ATGACCTGATGGTGAATTCTCCTCAGGTAAGTCATAGCTGTTGTAAGTAGGTCTCTGAATGGATATGACCATTGATGTGAGAGACACATTTCTGAAAAGAAAGTTTTAAATGCACATAACCCTTTCATCCAAATAGCAATGTCTTTCAGTTTTTCCCGGTTAGGGGTCTCCACAGTGGAACTCTGGTCCGCTAATGATTGGCAGTGGATTTTTACAGTGCAGAGGTGCCAGCCCGACGTCCAACCTTCAAAGAAGGAACACCCATTCACTCACGCCCCTACCTTCAGGGAAGGCACACCCATTCACGCACGCACCTACCTGCATGTCTTTAAACATCACTCGACCGCAGGGAAGACATGCAGACTCCACACAGAAGGCGCTCCTTTCATCCAAATAAAATGGCTAAATAAATATTCCCCAACTGCAAAACATACTCAGTCATCATCATCTTCTTTCGGCAGTTCCCATTAAGGGTCGCCACAGCGGATCATCTGTTTCTATTTCTTCCTGTCCTCTGCATCATGCTCTTTCACACCAGCCGCCTGCATGTCCTCTCTCACCACATCCATAAACCTCATCTTAGGCCTTCCTCTTTTCCTCTTACCTGGCAGCTCCATCCTTAGCATCTTTTTCCCAATATACCCAGCATCCCTCCTCAGCATATGTCCAAGCCAACGCAATCTCGCCTCTCTTGCTTTGTCTCCAAACTGTTCCACCTGAGCTGACCCTCTAATATACTGATTCCTAATCCTGTCCATCCTAGTCACACCCAGTGAAAATCTTAACATCTTTAACTATGCCACATCCAGCTCTGACTCCTGCCTTTTCGACAATGCTATCGTCTCCAACCCATATAACATATCTGGTCTCACTACCCTCTTGTAGACCTTCCCTTTCACTCTGATTGGTACCTGTCTGTCACAAATCACTCCTGATACTCTTCTCCACCCATTCCACCCTGCCTGTACACTCTTCTTCACCTCTCTTCCACACTCACCATTACTCTGAACTGTTGATCCCAGGTACTTAAACTCATCCACCTTTACCAACTCTACTCCCTGCATCCTCACCATTCCTCTACCCTCCCTCTCATTTACACACATATATTCTGTTTTAGCCCTGCTGACCTTCATTCCTCTCCTCTCTAAAGCATATCTCCACCTCTCCAGGGTCTCCTCAACAAGTCCCTACTCTCAGTACATATCACAATGTATAATACATACAAATAAAATGACTAAATATTCCCCAACCGCAAAACGTACTCAGTAAGACATGCAGTGCATGTAGTGATATTGTAGAAACAAAGTACCACACTGCTTTGTTTTATGTCAAGGACAAGCCCTCACTTTTCCATGTGTTATCTGTATCTGCACACACCCCTTGCTGTTATATGGTGTTAACTTACTGAACTTTTATCTTTATTCTCAGACTGCTGACATTCCATCTGTAAAATTCACCAGATTAGGCAAGTGATAATTTCCATTTTAAATGCCTGACCATTTGCTCTTTGAATACCTGTCCTAGGGTGAAGCAGAACACGAGAAATTCAGAAAAATCAGCATTAGTATCTTATGGGTATGCAGCCCTCCCCAATATATAATTATAGTTCTAAATCCCATTATATATTACAGAGCATAGACTCCCATATTGTTTTAGGTGTCAGTAACTGTAACACAAAAACAATGTACTAGTACATTTTTTAAATCTTTTGTAAAGTAAAATAGTGTTAAATGCATGCAGCTTACATTGCCATTTGCTACTATTGTAAAACACTGCTGTGTGCTCCCCTTTTTCCTGGTGTGAGCACGTGGAGAACTCTGGGATGATTCTGTTAAAGTCTGTAGGGCAGGGGTCTACTCTCTTATTATTTACATTAAAATTACTTTTATAATTAATCAAAGGGCCATTCATTTAACAAAGTTATTATATGAGCAATGCCTGTGATTAATTACAGAATTCAACATAATGCAAATAACTGGGTTATTCATACTTAAAACTCAAAAAGGCTATAGGTAAATTGAACTTGAAGTACTAGGGCTAAAAAAAACTTCTGTGGTATGTATGGCCAGGCCTCTGAAGATCCTCACGGATCAGTAGCCTAGTAAGTATCTATAAGTACAACCTATAACTAAGGACATGAAACACTATGCCTTAGATGTTCAATAGCCTGCATCCCAAAGTTCTCCCTTTCTTGATGACAAAATGTAGGGCAGAGTTTTCATGTGGTTGCAAACTCAGAAACTAGGCAATTTGCATAAATACTAACCATTTCTATTTTACAAGGGATTCCAAAAAATAAGGACGCATTATGTCTGTGCCAGAAGTACTTGAAACAACATAGGAGGTAATAAGTACCCAGAAAAAAATTAAATAAATAAAATACGTGTGTGTGTGTGTGTGTGTGTGTGTGTGTGTGTGTGTGTATATATATATATATATATATATATATATATATATGTATCTATATATTATCTGTTAGACACACACACACACACACTTTAGTACTGTAAAATGTCTTGACACTTAGATTTGCATGTGCATTCTGTGTTTACATTTGCCAAATGGAAATGAGCTTTGCGTGACTGATATTTTTTGCATTTGAACTTCTGTCAGATATTTATGGTCAGGAAGCCAAAAAAAAAAAAAAAAAAACAAGCATATTTATAGCATATATTTGTCATTCGTCCAGAGTGAGTTATTTCTTTGAATTCAAAATACAGCTAGAAGTGCAGATGATACTCACTGCTTTGCATGTAGGATGACTGCAGACATCCTTCTGTTTATTAACATTTTGGACAATGTTTTTTCCCCCTAGTACCTACTCATAAGACAATTGCTTCAGGGTTTTTGTCATCTTTTAATGTGTATTACTTTAACACAGTATTGTGGCATTTGGCAAGTTAAACTCAGCAATGCATCTTGCCATAGTCCAAACTAATTTATTTGGGCTGTTTTTCAATAAACAGTTTTGTTAACTTTTTACTGAAACCTCAGCCCAAATAAATTTAGAGTTTTAATAAGTGATGTCATATAAGACTGGGGTCCACAAAGTTTAATGGATGTATCTTTGTGCATGTACAGCATCCTTCCATTAAACTCTATGGACCCCTTTCATGTTTTTCCCAAGTTTTTCGGATTGAGGTTAAAGATCACACATAATGTTCAGTGGCATCAGCACAGGGAAAAAGAATTTTTACGAGGAGTATTTCTCCTTACAGAATATATGAAAGAAGTTCACTAATGGCTAAAAAGTCTGATTGGCACCTTAAGCACCACATAATTTGCTGTAAATGGAAAGTCACGTAAATGTAACAATACACTTTGTGTCTAAGTGTGTTAACATATTTGAGGCTGCTTTGTTCTCTCCGTGATGTTAGGATTTACAGCTTTTGCTTTTTGTCCATGCCACTCATTCATTCCTGTTGGAATTGGATTGGAGCTGGCATTAGATTGTGTGTGTGTTGCACGGAGAGGTGGTAGGGTTTATTTTGTCCTCCACAATTTTCCAGTCCTCTGTTGCTTGATGTCATTTAGGTGTGAGGAGGTTACAAGTAGTCCATCAAACCCTTAAAAGAACCACTTTAATGTGGCCATGTCTGCTAAGCTAACAATGTTTTTTCTTTCAGCTTTTCCCGGTTAGGGGTCGCCACAGCATCGTCCGCTAATGATTGGCAGTCGAATTTTATGGTACCGAGGTGCCAGCTCAATGCCAAACCTTCAACAAAGGTGCGCCCATTCACGCATGTCTTTCGAACGCCACTCGACCGCGGGGAGGACATGCAGACTATACACAGAAGGCGACAGCATTATTACAGATTGGACCCCTTATGCCTTCCCCTTTGAGAAGATTGGCAGCTACCATCTGCATATCACCCCATCCCCCAGGCCACTAACAAATTCCTTGTTACCAGAGTCTCAGATGGAAACACTCCTACTCAGAGTTTACAAAATGTGAGTAGTTTATTTACTTAGGATAGCACATCTGGATACAGTACATTAAAGTGCAGCACTCCTACAGCTGGAAGGAGGGAAGCTGCACAGCTTTAGTCATGAGGAAAAATGTATGAGTTGCCTTCTTAAACTCCCACCACACACACACACACACACACACACACACACACACACACACACACACACATATATAATACTCTATTCAGTTAAAATATTTTTGTCTGAAAGTGTTGTATACACAGTACTCTGTTAAAGAAATATTTGATTATTTTTTAATTTAGTAATTGACATGCCCACTCATTATTAGGCTCTTTTCGGTATATGACTTGAATCTTGCAGACAGTACATAGGAAGACCTGAAATTCAAGAAGTGAGGAATGTTCAAGGCAAGGTAGATTAAAATTATACTGATTACAGAAAATAAAGAGTTAAGCTGGTTTAGTGGTTTTGAGTCCTTGTGGAAACAACAGACGCAAAAATGTTGTAGAGGGTACAGTGACTCATCACACAACAATATACGCGAGAGAGAAATAAGGACATTCTGTTGTTTAAAATACAGGCCTTGCAGGATTGAGGAGTATAGAAGTTTTCTATTTGAAGACAGAAAACATTTTGCAAAAGGAAATAGACAAGTCTTTCTGTACATCTTATGATAGTGTTTTGTTTAACGTCTTGCAGCCTACATTACTATAGGTAAAGCGTAAAGAAACTTAAAAGAAAGGTTGCTGGGAGTAGTGCAGTGAAGTAAACCATCAGTCTTCAGAAACTTTTTGGAGAGTACGGGGTGGCAACAGTACTGCACTTTTTGCAGTCTGTGCTTAGAAATTGATAGCTGATCTCAAGGCTGACTTCGCCAAAACTGAGAGAAGTCCTTCTGCTACCAAGGTGCTTCAGAGTTGCTCCATCTGTTCTGGAAGGTGTTAAAACAGTTAATTGCAGAGGATTACGGCTGTAAGTTGTTAGCTGGCTTCATCTTATAGGCCTCTGTTTAATACTATCAGTCTCTTTTTGTCTACTTTGTGACTTTGAACATTCAGGTCCCTTAATCAATTCTCGTAGACTCCCATTTAAAGTGGGCCTTAACCAAGTTTAACAGCATGGTTAAGAAAAATACACATTCATGAACAGAAAGAAAAACTGCTCTACTGTAAGCTGGGAGTGAATAAGATTAATGGAACAAAGGTTCAGTCTCCTAAAGTACTTTTCTGTGTAGGTCTTAAGATGTTGCAAGCTTTTCGCACTGGGTACAGATTAACTTTTGAGTGAACAGGGAAGCATGTTGGTAGATTCAGAAGTTGAGAGACATGGCCTTTAGGTGGGTATGGGACAAGAAAATAACCAACTGGTACTGTGGTTGGAAGAACAGGTAGCAGATTTTCAGGATTATAAGAGCAGTTGCACAGAAAATAGGTAAGTTGATATCACTGTCATAGGACCAGTTGACCAGTTTGGAAAATGGATCAGACTGGTACGGGAGTAGGCTGAGGAAGTGCCTTGACATGTAGCACAAACAGCAGTAGTCTTAGACTTCCATACGTCATGATGGTGCAGTTTGTTGCATCACAACTGATCAAATGACAATTTCAGCAAAAATAATTTAAAGAAACCAGCTCTACACCCTTGGTTGGTGTGTGTGTGTGTGTGTGTGTGTGTGTGTGTGTGTGTGTGTGTGTGTGTGTGTGTGTGTGTGTGTGCATGTCTTAATAATGTGTCACTTAGCACTGAACTCTATTTTCAACAAAAGCAATCAAATGTGGTATATCATTGGCAAAACATAGTCGTCTTAGCAGAAATTAACTGCATTTTTCAAAGTAAAAAGATTAATTTAGCCAAACAGAAAGCAGAGCTTTACTTGCTGATATTAGCAGACTGACAGTACATTGGAAAAGTCCAGATAAAAATACTTTGTTCCATATTTTACATTCCCATCCCATACCTTAAATACTTTACTTCAGCTTTGTTTTCTATCGATGCTTCCTCCAATCCTTCCCCATGCCTGCTGACCTTCGCAGCCCACTTCGTTAAGGTACTGCTCATTCTTTTCCACATACTAAGGTACTATCTCAGTAAAGAATTGGGCATTTTATAGGGCATAACTTCACCTTCACAATGCATGTTCCTGTCCACTTGCTAATGAAGGCTGCCACCAGGCAGTGATGGAGCAAGCGGAAATTACTTTTTGACTTGACGAGTTTACGTTCGCTACTTCTACTACTATTGTCTGATCTGATTAATATACAGTGATTAACTAGAAATATATGGACTGAAAATCTTCCACACAGAGAAGTTTCTTACACTGTTTTGGACATCTTATTTTTAAAACATAGTTACAGTAATGGATAAAGAGTCTCAGCATAAGTGTCTCATACTGCCACTGTCAAGTGTTCTTTGTGTGTGTGTGCATGCAGATGCACTAAAATGCTTAAATGCACACGTGCTCAGAAACTGAAATAGATGTTTCCACTGAAAGATTTTAGTACAGTGCTGTGATAGTACATTGAATTCCTTTTTACAGGTAGGCTGTTTAAGGAGGATAGAAGGTTAACTTTTTAATCTTTTTGTTAATAGTTTTATTGTATAATAGTAATAATCATCGGCAGTCCCATTGGTATTGCTGTTAAGGCACTTGGGGTTTGTTTTAATGGTAAGTGACTTCAGATGTGGGTAAAACAGCAGGACCAGTCACACCTCTCAGCATCTAGGAGCAGGAAATGTGGACAAAGCCATCAATAATGGGGGACAAAAGCCTCAAAATAGGGACACTTTTTAAATGCTGCTCTTACAAACTTAGAAAATTGATAGAATAACAGGTTTTGCAGTAGTATAAATTTTCTGCAGGGTGTGAAGTCTGAAAGGTAAATGTCTGTCATTATTTTGGACTTCAACCCTCAATGATTTGCCAGAAAACCACAAACGGACCAAAAATATGAGGAAAAAATGTGTACAGTTGAGAGGTATGGGACCAATTTCTTATATCTACGTTATGGGCCTGAACAAATTGTTGAAGCAGTGCATAGCTCAGGCTGGAGACCAATTATCAGCTTAAAGGAAATCCTTTAGTGCTCTCCTGGTCTGCAGCTACTTAGAAAATGGTACCAGAATAGTACCTGACAGATTTGGAGGTTTCATTAGCAAACTTTTAAAATTACTCAAGAGGGAGAGGCACAGGAAAGGATTAAAGTAATCCCAGCTTTCTCCTTAAGACATCTAAGTGTTTAGTGACATAAAAACAATATATATTGTCCAGTAGTAAATGGGGAAAAGCATATGTAGTGTGAGCATGGACAATGTAGTACGGAGCAAGATAGAAAAAAAAGGGAGTGGGTAACAGTGTCCACAATACGGACAAAAATAATCTTGTGACTGTAGTAGAAGAACAAGGTTTTGATGTTTTAATAGTAAAAGAAGCAAGGTATATGGAAATCTGTAACTGTGATTTAAATTTGAGATAGTGAGATGCTGTGGGTCATGCCAGAGATTGAAAATGGTGGCAGAGTTTGCACAGGGTCTCAGTGCAAGGAGAGGTTAAGAATATAATAGACTGTATGCATCGTTAGGATGGCAAAGAACAAGTAGTTATTATTTTCTTCTCTCCATACGATGGCAGAGAACGAGCAGTTATTGTTTCCTTTTTATCCCCACCCCATCCCCATCTTCAGAGGACTCTACTGATGGTTCCACCACCTGTACCCAAATGGCCCACTCAGAGTCCTTCTGTGGGGTGACAGCTGGGCATCTCTGGTGCTAAAGAAGATCCCTATGGACCATTTATTCCTGCCTGATAAGCTCCACTGACCCACTTTCCCCAGTTGCAAGAGTCAGATGGTTGGGAGTGGGACAGCTCCCTTGTGCTCCACTATGCTTCCCACCAGCTTAGGGAGGTGTACATATTCCATACATTCGTTAGTCCCTGAACTAGTGCATGTACCTTTGCACTGCTTATGGTAGTGAAGCTCATGCTCAGTGGTGCATTACCTAGCGCTTTTGGTACTGTATGTACCACCAAGTTGGTGAGTCAGAGCCACCTCCCTCCCCAAAGATGGGCACACTGGCAGAGGCTGCTTACTCCCACCCTTTCCATCCCCTCCAACATCCAGGTCGCTAATTAAAAATGGGGTTGTCTAGATCACTGCTAGAGCTTCATCACTCTGCACCATAGCATAAACAGTTACTATTAATGGAGACTTCAGGCAGGTCTGTGACAGATCCTGCTTCTTTATGTGAGGCAGGTCTGTCACAGCTAGAAAATGAACCTACTTGAGAAGAGCAGTTTTGGACTTCATATTTTCAAATGAGGAGGAACAGGGAGAAAAACCTTAAGTGGGACTCCATTTGGGAAAAAATTGTTCATGTAATAGTATGATGCACAGCTACGTAACTGAGACACTCAAATCAGTGTTAATGGTCTGGACATCAGGAGGGCATCGGCTGATAAAATGGACAGTGCCTATGGGAATTCAAGACAGCAAGTATTTAAGTCATGTGAGAGCTTCTCAAATGTTAAGGTGGTGGCAGTTATGAGGACATAAACTGGTAAAGGGATAGTTCCTTAGAAGAGTTATAGCCAGCAGGCATACAAACTGTGTGTGAGAACAATGTGACTCTGTTAAAACTGACATCATATTAGCAAGCCTTTGAAATATGTACGTAAATAAAAAATACCTTAACCTTAATAAAATGTGGTTGTCAAAATTAGGTGGCCTTAAGTGTTAGGATGATAAATACAGAAACACTGAGGGTGAATGACAGGCAAGCAAAAAACTGCACCAGTATTAAAGTAAAAGGAAAGAGGGTCAATAATTAGAAAGACAAATGCCAAAACTTGTGGAGGAATGGTTTATTTATTCTGTAATGTTATACATACAGAGCACAGAGCAAAGAAGAACAAGCAGGAAAAAGTAGTATCTGTTAAAATTGAGATCCGCAGAAAAGGATGGTAGAAAAGTAGGGCTATTAAATAAGTATTCATTAAAGAGAAGGAAACTCTATGAAAGTCAGTGAGTAGAACTGCCCTGCATAATTGGGTGATTCCTGTCTCAATATTCCCAGGTTTGGCATTTGTCTTTCTAATTATTGACCCTCTTTCCTTTTACTTTAATACTGGTGCAGTTTTTTGCTTGCCTGTCTGTTTTTTTCCTTGTCTCTGTAATAAAACAAAAAAAATCTCTTGTTTTCCCGCCTTACTGAACTAGAGTAGTCCAGTTTCAGAGTTGCTGATCCCTGGGCTTTGTTTTTAGTTCCTGTTACTGATCCATTGCCTTATTAGGAAGGAGGGAAGTTTCTTTGCTTACCAGTGGGAGTGGGAAGCACTGAGCGGCCTTTTTGTCTGATTTGGTGAAGTTTCAGCCAGAAACTAGTAGTCCATTGGTCGTTTTGGGCCAATTCCTAGCTCCTTCAGCCCCTGCTATAAAACACGCTAAACGCTGTAAGCCGATTTAGCTGAGTTACCACTGTTGCACACAAGAGCAGCGGTTAAACAAGGTTAAACTATTTGGGCCATCTAAATTCCACTCTTCCAATTTTCCCTTAAAACTACCTTCCTCGAAAGCTGTACTGCTGATCTAACCAGCATATCCCACACTATAACTGAAAAGTTCATCTCTACTTGATTCCCAAGTAGACTATTCTCTATCTGTAAGCCTAGCACTTACTCCTACAGTACTTGCACCTTGATAAAGCACTCTTATTATAGATAGTACCCCACCAGCCTAAAACCCACTTCCCCGGAGTCCTTTGAAAGTCTCTTTATCTACTAATACTTCTAGTATGTCGAGGGATCAGTTGCTAGTGTCCTCTCCAGCTCAACTGGTGAACCTGGGAATATTGAGGCAATGTTACAACTGCCTCATGTACACAGACAATCCTCTCCTTCTCCCACAAAACACAAATACATGCGAGATGCAACTATACGGCCAAACTGGAGGCTGAGCTCTCTCAACATACTGGGACTGGCAAGACCAGACAGGAGGAGAAGGTAACCAGCCACCACAATACATACTCCAGTCACACATGACGGTACCACTCACAACTCTCAAATCATACACATACTCACACAAAGACATACTGAGGCTCTGACGCAAAAATTTACCAAAACAGCAGAGGCCACCAAAGCAGACACACTCAAACAACTACCACCTCAATGCGACCCAACACATGCAACACATAGGACCACACAGTCAGAGTGTCAAACAGTCACAGCCCTTACAGGCCAAACAAAATGCCAGACAATACACTCTGTCATTGGTGATTCCATAGTCAGACACACACTGACGCCCCGCCACCAGACTGAGTAAAGAGAAGGTCACAGTAAGCTGCCTGTCAGGCGCCAGAATCCATACACACAACGCAAAGCACTCAGGTCTCTCAACAGTAGGTACAGAAGTGCACGACTCAGCTTTCATTGTCCACGCTTTGGTGTCAACGACCTGAACGCACTTCCTAACGGACTACATGAAAAGTGGACACCTCGAGGAGCTCCTCTGATTATGTAGCCCAGGCAGGTATGACCCCTGACCTGAGCAGTATCCTACCTTCACCTAGAATGATGCACATAATACAGTGATAAGATGATCAGCTTTAATAATTGGCTTAAATTCTGGGTGTCATTCAAAGGGGGATCCAATGTCTGTCTGCCTGGGATGACATGCTGACAAGCCACGCTGTTTTCGCATGAGGGACGGCTTGCACCTGTCACCCCTGGGCCTCGGATATTGGCAAAGGCTCCACACCCCATAGTAGCCTTTTAGGCAAGGCTCAAATTCTAAACCTACCACCCTAGAGACACCAACACCAAAAGGAAAAACTATAAGTAATGCTGCTCAATGCCAGAAGTCTCACTAGGATCGCACTAATTAGGAACTGTCGTCTGTGAAGAAACTGTTAAGCTTAGCCCCTAACAGTTTCCTTAAGTCGCCAAAGGACACAAAGAAGGATTTTCATATAAAAATAAGGTTTGGCACCATGATGCAGAGCATTCCGGGGTTTAAATGGAGAGTGACTTCAGATTGGAATTTCAGCCATCCCCTCCAACATCAGGACACAGGTCCTGAAAACAATTGATAAAACCCCAAAAAACTATTTAAGCTGCCTTAAACTGGGAAAAATGCTAAACCCACTTGCAAAAGATTCTGAGGTTAAAGTCTAAAGTATTATATTACTTTCTCAAGCATAAATTGTCAAAATCACAACGAATATAGGAAAATACAGTTGAGACTAAGGGAAATGTTCATAACTATTGCTGAAGGTTGAACCGTCATAACTCAGAGAACAAACTTCTTAAAGGATTTAGCTTCTAACTGTTGGCTCTTAAGGCCTGGCCAGTGTAGACATTTAAGGCTTACAACTTAAAATTACCAACTAAGGACGGAAGGAAAATAACAGTTTCTCTTACTCAAGGAGGTTAAAAATAGAAGCCATAAAAAGGAAAAGCAAAGAGGAGCATCAAGATTAGAATCTAAAAAAAAGCCTTTGTAAAAGTTCAAACTAGGCAAAAAATCTGCAGAGTGGGAAAGAGGTCAAGGTTTTTAAAAAAAACAAAGGTTTGATATTTTAAAACCCAGGAAAATTCAGATATGCTTGTATCCAAAAGGGAAAATTCAGAGCTCACAGGTGCCACTATGGCGGAAGTTATTAAAAATGTATCCTCGAAATGGAAGACTAATACAAGGATTTCCCCAACATTCCAAGCAAGATATGTCCTACCACCACCCATCATGGGAGGACTCACGGTTCACCTGACAAAGAGCAATAAACCCTTTGGACAGCATCTTGGCTAAGATCCATGCCAAACCTGCCTGATTGTCCCCACCAATCTTCACAGACTGGAAATTCAAGCTCAAGCCTTTCTTCCCAGCCTGGAGAGGGAATGGCAATCATAATCGAGCCTAGGAATTGCATGTACTTTGATCAAGGGATGAGCTCATGCTCAGGTCATCCTGCTTTTTGGCTTATTCCCCCGGGTGAGTCAGAGCCACCTCCCTCCCCAAAGATGGGCACACTGGCAGAGGCTGCTTACTCCCACCCTTTCCCATCCCCTCCAACATCCAGGTCGCTAATTAAAAATGGGGTTGTCTAGATCACTGCTAGAGCTTCATCACTCTGCACCATAGCATAAGCAGTTACTATTAATGGAGACTTCAGGCAGGTCTGTGACAGATCCTGCTTCTTTATGTGAGGCAGGTCTGTCACAGCTAGAAAATGAACCTACTTGAGAAGAGCAGTTTTGGACTTCATATTTTCAAATGAGGAGGAACAGGGAGAAAAACCTTAAGTGGGACTCCATTTGGGAAAAAATTGTTCATGTAATAGTATGATGCACAGCTACGTAACTGAGACACTCAAATCAGTGTTAACGGTCTGGACATCAGGAGGGCATCGGCTGATAAAATGGACAGTGCCTATGGGAATTCAAGACAGCAAGTATTTAAGTCATGTGAGAGCTTCTCAAATGTTAAGGTGGTGGCAGTTATGAGGACATAAACTGGTAAAGGGATAGTTCCTTAGAAGAGTTATAGCCAGCAGGCATACAAACTGTGTGTGAGAACAATGTGACTCTGTTAAAACTGACATCATATTAGCAAGCCTTTGAAATATGTACGTAAATAAAAAATACCTTAACCTTAATAAAATGTGGTTGTCAAAATTAGGTGGCCTTAAGTGTTAGGATGATAAATACAGAAACACTGAGGGTGAATGACAGGCAAGCAAAAAACTGCACCAGTATTAAAGTAAAAGGAAAGACGGTCAATAATTAGAAAGACAAATGCCAAAACTTGTGGAGGAATGGTTTATTTATTCTGTAATGTTATACATACAGAGCACAGAGCAAAGAAGAACAAGCAGGAAAAAGTAGTATCTGTTAAAATTGAGATCCGCAGAAAAGGATGGTAGAAAAGTAGGGCTATTAAATAAGTATTCATTAAAAAGAAGGAAACTCTATGAAAGTCAGTGAGTAGAACTGCCCTGCATAATTGGGTGATTCCTGTCATTTCACTGAAGAAAAGGTTCTGAAAGAACTGCAGAAGCTAATGGTGGAAAGGGCAGTGGAAGCTGGATGGGTTTCATTTTAGACTTCTTGGAGAACTAGTGGGAGAAAAAGTAAGACCACTGACAACTTCTTAACGAGTTATAGGTTAAGTGTAATGGAAAAAGGCAAATATGATTCATCTTCACAAAGGGTAAGAGCAGGATAAGGCTGAAAATTACTAACCTGTCAGTTTGATTTTAAGTTGTAGGGAAGATCGTGGCAATGCTGTTGAAGGAGAAAATTGTGGAACATCTGGATGCCATTGAGAGACAGGACCTCAAAGCAGAGTTGAGTCACAGTATGGCTTTAGAGCATCTTGTTGTTGTTGAGACACTATACCCAAGGCAGGGGTGGTTCACAGCAGAAAGGTAATCAACGATATCGTACGAAGATGTCCTTCAAGGATGCAACTGCAGTCCTGACATATGGGTTGTCCTGCCTCAGGCAGCCCTTCGGTCGGCCGGATTCCAAAGTCTGGGTCCGGCGTCGGCTGATGTCGCCCTTTCACCGACGTCAGAGCGCCTGGGGTATAAAAACGTCAGCCGACGCCATCTTCCTCAGTCTTTCTTGCCGTGTGGCGCCCAAAGCAGAAGCAGTTTGCAAGTGCTGGTCGACCAGCTCCTGTGTTTTCAGCTACTGAAGTCTTCAAAAAAGCTAAGTACCCTGTTGGGGACCTTTTCTTGCCTCAGCCGATGTCAGATAAAAGTGAAAAAGTTAATAAGTGTTTAACTTGTGGGAAACAAATACCTCATAAGGATTTCCACTCTTACTGGTAGGCCCAGAACACAACGTCTCGGCCTGTGCAGCTTGTGCCTCTTTCAATAAACGCACTCTTAGGCATCGGTCAGAGTTTGCACAGGATTATTTTGGGGAAGATTTCTGTTATATCATGCCGTCGGAGCTTCCGACAGCACATTTACCTAAAAAACGGAAGGATAAGGACCGACACCCATGGTCTCGGCCGACACCATGCTTAGGCCTACCGCTAGTGTCTCGGTCTCTTCTGAGCCGGTTTCGCAACCGCTACAGACCGACGACACCGCTCCACCGGTTACTTCGGTACCGGAGGCCAGCTCAGTGCCGGTTTCTGTTCTCCCCTCTGAGACCGTAGCCCAGGATATTTCAGACACCATTTCAGTGGATAAGACTACTCCAGCACGTGGGGCTGCCAGGCCTCCAGTTTCTATGTCCGTTAAGGCCTACACACATGCTAAGGCTGCCAAACAGGCTAAGTCTCTCCCTCCTAGATATACTGCTGATCCTGAAACTATTTCTCAGGGGTCTAAAGGGGTTTCCTCCACTACTGCTAAGAACCCACTCCCTTCGGAAAGAGATTCTAGGGCTTTAGAAAGGTGGGGCAAGAAAGTATATACATCTTCCACCCTTTCTATGCGAGCATTAAATTGTCAATTTTATATGATTCAGTATCAGGAATACATGTTGGATGACTTGCAAAAGAAACTGGCTTCCCCTGAACCATTAGATAGAAAGGGATTACAGGAATTGATTCATAATACTAAGCAGGTTAGCAGCCATTTCCTTCAGTGTGGATATGATGCATTGGAAGCTTCATGTAGAGCAGCAATGACAGGTGCGGTCATATGCAGACATGCTTGGTTAAAGGAACAAACATTGCCAGACCATGTGAAAATTAAGCTTTTGGACGCACCACTAGAGAAACATAAGCTATTTGGTGCTACTGCACAAAAGGTTTTAAAGAAAATAGAGGAAAAGGCAAAATCAGTGCAAACAGTCAAAGATTTCCTCCAGGTACAGCCTCCAAGATTCAGCAGGAATTGGCCTTCTAAGCATTGGTCCTTTCCTGACACAGACAAATTTCAAAGAGGCAAAAACAGACGTGGCAGAGGTAGAGGGCAAACTCAAGGCTCCTACAGAGGACGTCAGTGGCAGCCTCCGAACCAGAGAGGTGGGGCAGAACCTTCCACTGCTCCGCCAGGACAATCTCAATGACTTGACTTTGACTCCGCCATCCAGGGCTCAATTAGAAGCACCTTTGGGCGGAAAATTATCTTTATTCTCACAAAATTGGCACAATATTACAAAGGACAAATGGATACTGGAGATAATAGACAAAGGATACAGATTCTATTTTCATACACTGCCAACAAGACATGGCAGGCCAAACCTGCCACCAAATCAAAGGGCAGAGGCACTCAAACAAATAACAAACCTACTTCAAATAATAGCAATAGAAAAGGTTCCTTCTGCAGAACAAGGACAAGGATTTTATTCAAGACTGTTCCTTGTTCCAAGAAAAGAAAACCAATGGAGACCCATTCTGGACTTGTCCGCACTGAATACTTACCTTATTGTGCCAAAATTCAAAATGCTGACTTTACAGCAACTCCTTCCCATGCTGGGCAAGGGGTCTTGGCTGGTAACTCTGGACCTCAAGGAGGCATACCTGCATGTCCCAATCAGACAAAGTTGCAGAAGATACCTCAGATTTCTTGCAGGCTCAGAGCATTATCAATTCTCAGCATTGCCCTTTGGCACTACTGCGCCCAGAGTGTTCACGAAATGCCTGGCATCAGTAATTGCACATTGCAGACTTCAGGGGATACAAATATACCCTTACCTGGACGACTGCCTTATACAAGCGGATAGCCAACAAGCCTTGTTAAAAAACTTGGACTATGTCATTCACCTACTGCAGGTCTTGGGATACACAGTCAGTATTCAGAAATCAAGTCTCGTACCATCCCAACAAATACCTTTCCTGGGTGCCACACTGGACACAAACACCCAGATGGCGTTTCTGACAAAAGAAAAACAAAAACAGTTACCAGAATACTTCAGAAGATTGGCAACACACACCCAGATGACTGCAAGGAAAATCCTGCAGGCCCTGGGTTTCATGGCATCTTGCATTCTTCTGATTCCACATACAAGGCTGCATATGAGAAAACTACAATGGTATCTAAAAAGTCTATGGTCTCAGCACAGCCACAGCCTGGAAACATTGATCCCACTCATTCCATGCCTTCAAAAGGAATTTCTGTGGTGGGCTCAAGCAAGCCAAATAAACAAAGGTCTGCCTTTCAGCAAGCCTCATACAAGTCATACCATAACAACAGATTCCTCAGACCATGGATGGGGGGTGCACATGGAGGGCAGATGCATTCAAGGACAATGGACACAAAAAGAAAAGCAACTGCATATCAACCAAAAGAAATGCTGGCAGTGATACATGCAATCAAGGCCTTCGAAAAGTTCATGCATCAGGGCCATCTACTAATAAAGACAGACAATACCACAGTTATGTGGTACATAAACAAGCAAGGAGGTACCCATTCCTCCCCTCTTTGCAGACTGGCAATGAATCTCTGGGATATTTCCCTACAACTGAAAATAGAGCTACAATCCCAGTTTGTACCAGGGAAGGACAATATTCTGGCGGACAGCCTAAGCAGAAACATCATGGATCCACACGAATGGATGTTGCATCCAGACATTTTTGTACAAATAGCTCAAGCATGGGGAAGGCCGGATATAGATCTTTTTGCCTCCCACTTCAATCACCTTCTGAAAAAGTTTTGCACAAGGACATACCATCCTCAAGCATGGAAGGTGGACGCTCTCTCCTTCACTTGGAACTCTCTAACACTATATGCCTTCCCACCTCTCCCTTTGATGACCAAGGTATTACTAAAGATCAAGACAGAGCAACCAAAAGTCATACTGATAGCTCCAGACTGGCCAAGACAACACTGGTACCCACTGCTACGGAGCTTGACACACACCAATCCGTGGCTCCTTCCTCAATGGCCACTTCCTCTGACACAGCACAATTACAGGACACTACACCCCAACTTGAAAACATTGAAGTTGACAGCTTGGAAGATTCCATGACTATTACTCAGGATACACTTTCCAAAAGGGTAAAAGATATCATCCTGGAGGCGCGCAGACCTTCCACTAGAAAAACATACTCAGCAAAATGGAAGAGATTTCTTATCTGGAACAGCAAAAAGGGTCAAGACCCATCAGTGATGAGCATTCCACAGATCCTGGAATACTTGGCTGAAATGCTCCATAATGGCCTTTCATATTCTTCCATAAAAATACATGCTTCAGCAATATCTGCCAAATATAACTCTGATCCGCCTGTATTTTCTCACCCATTGCTAAGTCAGTTTCTAAGAGGTATAAAGAACATCAACCCTCCAAGGAAACCACCATTGCCTGCATGGGACCTCAACTTCATGCTGGAAAAATTAACTCTTCCTCCCTTTGAACCAGCAGCATCTTCAGAGTTGCAATTTCTGTCTTGGAAGACAGCCTTCCTTCTGGCAGTAACCTCAGCAAGAAGAGTCTCTGAGCTACAGGCCCTTATGGCAATACAACCATTTCTCATTTTTCACTAGGACAGAGTTTCTTTAAGAACCAATCCGTCATTCATGCCAAAGGTGGTATCCAGGGTATCCCTGAATCAAGCTATTCACCTGCCTACCTTCTTTCCCAATCCTCAAAATAAAGGAGAGAGACTTCTGCACACCTTGGACATACACAGACAGTTGCGCTACTACTTGGACAGAACAAAGTCTTTCAGAAAATCTGACCAGCTTTTTGTAGCTTTCGCTGCTGGATTACAGGGAAAAGCAATTTCCAAACAGACAATTTGTAAATGGATTGGAAATTGCATTCGATTCTGCTACTCTTTTCATGGAAAACTGTGCCAGCTGACATCAGGCCACATTCCACCAGAGCTACAGCCACCTCCACAGCCTTTTTAAGAGGAGTGGCAACAAAGGACATTTTAGAAGCTGCTACATGGAGCTCCGTGCATACATTTTCCAAACATTACAACCTGCCTTTATACTCCAGGTCCAGAGCAGGGTTTGCCTCTGCAGTCCTGCAGGGCATTTTAGCTACACCATCTTTGTCTTAGTGCCTACCACCCCAGGTTGGCTATGGTATTCAACCCATATGTCAGGACTGCAGTTGCATCCTTGAAGGACATAGTACAGTTTTGTACCTACCATAAATGTAGATGTCCGATGGGTATGCAACTGCAGTCAGGTTTCCTCCAACCTACCCTCTGTGGTATACTTTTGGGTTTCTACCCCTCATTTTAGCTACCTGGGGTAATCTTTTATGGTGTATTTGTTTTTTATGCTGTTGTACTTGTCTGGAATTTTTTCTCTATTTTTCAAAATTTAGCCTTCCTTAGAGGGCACCTGGCATCTGGGGCAAGAAACACTGAGGAAGATGGCGTCGGCTGACGTTTTTATACCCCAGGCGCTCTGACGTCGGGGAAAGGGCGACATCAGCCGACGCCGGGCCCAGACTTTGGAATCCGGCCGACCGAAGGGCTGCCTGAGGCAGGACAACCCATATGTCAGGACTGCAGTTCCATACCTATCGGACATCTACATTTATGGTAGATACAAAACTCTACTTTCTGTGACTCAACAAGAAAGGTAGTGTACCAGAAGGGAACTGTAGACAGTGTCTTCTTAGACTTGAGGAAAACTATATTATTACATCACACTAAAATGTAGGGCACAATCCAGAAATGAAGATACAAACAATATAAGCCACCAATACCCAAACAAATTACTAGTTTTGCTTTTCCATACATGTGAACTGTATCATCCAAGCAAAACAAAAAAGAAAAGAAAAACAGAGAAATACCTCTCATCCTTAAAGCTTGACAAAATGTGGGTACAAATAGGGACATATTTTAAATGTTGCTCTTATACACTTAGAAAGTTGCTAGAGTAACATGATTTGTTTTAATGTACATTTTCTGATGGATTTGAAGTCTGAAACTCAAATGTATGTCATTATTTACTGACTACAATCCTGAAATCATCCCAGTGATTTGCCAGGAAAATAGAGAAACGGGCCTAAAATATGACCCAGAAATCTGTACAGTTGAGCTGTATGGAGAAAGTCAGTTAAAATGTTCCCAGACTACATGTTACTGATTCATTGTATTGTCCAGGTGGTCTCATTGACTTCAGATTAAATATTCAGAATGACTGCCTTCCTTAAGAGAAGTGACACTCCCTCAAGCTAAGAGTAGCTCTTTCCAGGTGAGTAAGTTAACCTGCTTTGTGTTTGTCTACAGTTGTCTGAGCACTGCACTTTTAAGAAGCACTTCTTGATAACTGAGAAATGGTCAGCAGTAAAGTATTTATTTTTTTTAGTATGTCACACGTAGGGTATATTAAAATTGCATTTTCACTAAAATTATAGCTAATGAAATATTTTATTTCATACACACTGGGGCATTTGGGCAACTGTTAGTAAGTCATATAGACTTACAATGATCAAAAGGAAAGCACCCGTCACATTTGATTTGCTCACAGCTAGATTATGTTGCAGTCATTTTTTGTACATTACCATAGAACCATTAAAAACAACGGGCTCCAGAGGAATGTTTTTCTTTAACAAATCCCAGTGTTTTTCAAAATGTCATAGATCGAGCATGAGTTTCCTCCAGTCATTTATTAATCCTTTATTTAACTATCTCTCCATATCCCTTTCCTGTACATAGGCCTATGGGCCTTCCATCCACCATGTTGAAATCATTGTTTATGCGTAGTGACTGTGGTAGGATAGTAATACCTAGTTCGCATGCATGGAGACCAAACCCAACAGCTGAAGGAACTACAAAATTCCTTCTTTAATATTTTGTACAGTATGAATTGCTTGTCGTTCACTGAACGGTATGAGCAGCAGCAATGAATTAGACAGGTAGAGAGTAAAATGCACGAAAAAAACAAAGAAGTAAAGGACTGCTGAAACAACAGTTCAATAGTCTCTTTAATAACAGGCAAGAATGTCTTTCATCAACAAAGGCTTCCTCAGGCATCACATACAAATAGACTACAAGCTGTTTAAGTAATCAAACTAGTCACATGATAACATTCAATAAAATACTAATTAATTAAAGTAAAAAATATACTCTTGCCTGTTATTAAAGAGACTATTCAACTGTGGTTTCAACAGTCCTTTATTTCTTGGTTTGTTTTGCTGTTTTTGGAGCTGCTGAATTTACAACCAGGTTACTGTGTTTGTTTTGAAAACGCATGAGAAAAGTAAATGAATGTATTGTAAACCTGTATGTTGCCTACTGGGTTTCAAGATGGATATCCAAAAGTTCCAAAGTTGTAAAAATTGCTAGTACCCTTTCTGAATTGTTACTCTTTGACAGATGTATTGCCCCAGTCAAACTCCCTATCTGACACTGTCCCCAATCTGACACTGTCCCCAGAGTGGGTCGCGCCCGGGCATTTGGAGCCAGAAACAAGAGCCCCCATGGGGTTCACCCCCCTGCCTCACTGGGTAAGTGAAAAAAAAACAATAAGAGTAGTGGTATTTCACCGGCGCCCGAGGCCTCCCACTTATTTTATACCTCTTCACTTACATCCAAGTCAATTTCCCGGAAATGTTGTTAACCATGTTTGCTGATGACTGAAAGCCGGGCACTGTTATCTTCTCATCCGCTGACACTAAATTGCTCCAACAAGTGCTGCAATATGCAGATACCTGGTGTATCGAAAATGGTCTACAGCTAAATGCAAATACTGCAACATAGCGTTTGGAAAAAAGCTGCTTCACCTCTTATGTGATTAGTGGTACACCTCTTCAGAAAGATCCAGTTATGAGAGACCTGGGTACTTGTGTGTACTTTAGTGCCTCTAATACTTGCTCACTTTGCTCTAGCAACAACCAGGAAGGGACATATTGGTGGTAAAATTCTTTCACTAAATGCTAAAAAATTGATGTTACTTCCTGAGAAAGGTCATTTTTGGGAGGACCATTGTCAGAATGATGTTCTCATGACCAGGACCACCTAGAAAAGATTGCTAGGGAGTCTGTCCTACTGGTTAGCACAAATCTGTCGTTTATCAGATGTAGATAAGAAAGTTATATATTTACCATACCAATAGATCTGAAGGAACATAGTCCACCTTTTGTAACATATTCCTACCATTACATCCACCCCCAATCCCCTAGTCTGGGATTAGTAGGCCATCCTGCCACTTCTGCAGCACCCTTGTTCCTAGCCAACTGGCCTCTGTTCTGCCATACTCTTTCTGGATTATTTCCTGCAACTACATAAGAGTTTGCAGATGCACTTGATGGGAGGGGGAGGCACCAATCAGTATGAGATGGCTTTACATGCCAAATGATTCTAAATCATTTGATGTACAGTCCCACTTGCTACCAAAGATGGACCACACTGCCTATGCTTGTGTCATTACGGTAAACACATACCTTTTATTTAGTATATATGAAGCTTGCCAAAACAAACATGGTGTAACCTTCAACCTTCCCATTTATTTTCCTTTTTTTCTTACAGGTGGCATGTGTTGCTGTTCTCCAAAACTGTTGTTTAATTTTGGGGTTACAACAGTATAGCACCATTAGGGCAGTGGGAATAATTTGCACCCTCCAGCTGCCCCTAGTTAATACAACTTCATAGCTAAGATTGTAAGATTAAAGAATGTGTTGTGGGGTTGCTTCCTAGTGAAATGTTTTACGCCCTCTTTTGTTTATTTGCATTTCATTTCAGTCATATATTGTTGCTTCTGTTAGGAATTTTGTGAGTCAGTCATGTGTTACATCCCCCATATGTAACCTTTGTATTAGTCTAGAATTGTCAGTGCTGTGTGAGCAATTGACTAATGGGGGCACCCTTAAATTCAGGTCATCAGTGTCAGCTTTTGAAATGCAGCACTGATTCACTTTAAAGCAGCTTTTCATAAAATTGAACCACTTCCTTCTTTAATAACCTGTATGCCTGCAGAGTTCCAAATCATTTGCACCGCATTAGAAGATAGATGTATTATCACATTCATTCTGGGTCAGATAACTAAAAAAAAAAATGAGCCCAGTTTCATCTTTGTAAGACCCTTTAGTGCCTAGCAGTTGTTCAAGTAGAATTGTTGAATTGCATTTTCACTTAAGGAAACTTATTGTGTATTGCATATAATTCCAACTAACCCAAAAGAAAAAAAAAATGGTTAGCTTTAGTTTGCCATAGTCTTCATATTACATATTTGCATATGACCTTGTTGCATCAAAATTGTGGTTAATGCATATTATTTCAGAGAGTTATTCCATGCTAAGAAAAGCTTTTCCTCTTTCCGTAATGTATTTCTTTCCTACAAAATTATTCTTACATTGTCATATGTAAGTAATGTATGGCCTTACTGATAGGGTTACCATCTTTTCAGGTACCCAAGGTCAGATATTTCTTAAAGAAACATTTGATTTTCCTATTTAAGACTTACTTTCCTTTTATTACAAAAATAGTATTTATATTGTAAAATCTTAGCTGTTTCTGTTGTTTTATATTACATTAAGAGTTTGAGATATAGTGTTGCTTTCTGCAGTATTTAGAAAAAAGTTAAAGTTTTGTCTCTTAAAATATCAGGACATTTTTCATAGTTTTGCACAGGACATTAACTTCATAAATCAGGGCTGCCCTGTGAAATGTGGCACAGGTAGCAAACATACTTGTTTCTCCTTTTCATGGCTTACCATTGCTTTTCAGACACCATTGCACACTGTGTTAGCTTCCTTGAATTCATATGTTATTTTCATTAATAATTTCTTACTGTCTACTACTTCTTAATGCCTGTTATAGTTCAGACTTTTGGCACCTGTCTTCTTTCCTTCACATTCCTTCCCTCCCACTAGAGACATTAAATAAATCTTTGATTACGAGAGCAAAGACACTACCAATCCAGCTCTGTGGTTAAGAGTTGGCAGCCATAGTTGAGTTGACTGCTCAAGCCTGAAAAACTGGAAACTTGACATCTCTAGCCAAGTGAGTAAGTATGGCGTAGTGTTTGCAGTTAAGCTTCATTTTACAAAAGCAGTTTATGTCATTCCTGTTAGTAAATGACATAAGAAATTGTCAAAAAGTCTGTTTATCAGATGACAAAGAACTCTGATCAGAGACACTTCTTTACAAAAAGAACTATTTTCCAGAGACTCCTAAAGGAAATAGTTTAAATGAATGGAGTCTCAGAAGGAAAGTGAATGGCAGGAAAATGTTGTAGTGTGGGGGCACAGAAGGGTCTGTGAGAGGAGGAGTGTGCTGAAAAATATAATTTCATCAATATAACAGACTTGGTTAGGCTATTTTGGTGCAGAAGAAGTACTAAGCTAGTGTTGACTGTTTATGTATAATGTATGGCGATCTGTAATTATGTTATGAAAGTGTGGAAAAGAAATTATAATTCCAAGGCTCACTATAACAGGCTTGTTATTACGAGGACCCTACAGACAAAAATTACCTTTGAGGTCATTTGGGCTGTAATAAATCTCTCTTCATCCTGTTTCTGGAGAGAGGAGTGGGGAAGCTTTTTGAACCCCTACCCTCCTTGCCAGCATGTCCATGTTACTTGAGTAGGCTGGATGGAAGGTGAGGCATGGTTTGGGAAGTTGTACCTGCCAAGGACCCTGGACCAGCCCTGTGTCTTTTACCATTCTGCATGGCCAACCCAGTGATTGCTCTGCACTCTGGTCACCAGCAGCATTCAGCAAGTGATCCACCCTAGTTTGCTTATGTTCCCCCTGATGGGCATACCTGGCCTATCTGCCAGCTCTGTTAGAGTGATCCACCATAGTCCGCATATGTCCCCCTGCCCCCAAAGGGCATGCCCGTCCTACCTGCCATTTTTGTTAGAGTGATCCATCCTAGTCCGCATATGTCCCCCCCCCCCCCCCAGTGGGCATGCCCCTTCCTACTTACCAGCTCTCTTAGAGTGATCCACCCTAGTTTGCATACATCCCCCCCTAGTTGGCATACATTCCCCCCAATGATCATGCCTGTCCTCCCTGACAGCTCTGTTATAGTGATCCATCCTAGTCTGCGTACATCCCCCCCGATAGGCATGCCTGTCCAACCTGACAGCTGTCTTAGAAGCTTGAGTCAGTAATTGATTTTAGGTCACCTGGGCTGTAATCAGAACTTATACCTCCTACACCACCAAAGTTAGTTTGTGAAGTTTCTTTTCTTCACTTATTTATTTATTATTTGTTAACCAGTTTGGTGAGAGGGTCTATGGATCCTATTCAGCCGCAAACTGAGTCAGAGACGCTCACAACTAATCAAAATGAGCATTTACAGAGTAGGAATAGTTTACATACTTTGCAGCACACATTATGCAATGTACTAGTTAATAAGTACAGTTTTACATGTTTTACAGCAGTCAACTGGTAGGCATAGAGGCAGTGTGCAATTTCATTAAAGACCAAGATTTTCTGCAGAGGCTTTGTGAACTTGTTCATAGTCTGCATTGCAAGTGCATTTATATTCCTGTGTTCAGTATGTTTGTGAGTTTCTGTCTGATAGTATTATATAGTCTCCAGCATTTCAAGTATCCTGTTGATGTGAGATCTAAGCTGCAATGCCAAACATATTAAAAAAATACAC
Organism: Protopterus annectens; assembly: GCF_019279795.1. Taxonomy (NCBI): domain Eukaryota; kingdom Metazoa; phylum Chordata; order Ceratodontiformes; family Protopteridae; genus Protopterus; species Protopterus annectens. Next base: position 1,779,283,191 of record NC_056726.1, on the reverse strand, counting down.
AGAAGGCTGCTTTGAAATTATGTCATTATAGTGTGGAGGCATATTCATTCACATTATGCAATGAGTAAGATACCAAGGAGGAGTCAGTGACCCATGCAGAGGTAACAGATTTATTTATTTATTTATTTATTTATTTATGTATGTATGTATGTATGTATGTATGTATGTATGTGTGTGTGTAACATTTGCCAGGAAGGTCTGACTGGGTAATCTCCCATGATGTTCATCGTGCATACAGCTGCAGTCATAACAGATGGGTTATCCTGCCATCAGGCAGGTCCTCGGTCGGCCGAATTCCAAAGTCTAGGTCTGGCGTCGGTTGTCGTCGCCTCTTCCCTGGCGTCAGTGCGGCAGGGGTATAAAAGAGCCAGCCAATGCCATCTTCTCCAGTCTTTCTTGCCGCGCGGTGCCCGAAGCAGAAGCAGTTCGCAAGTGCCGGTCGGCCAGCTCCTGAGATTTACGAAAATATTTCAGCCGAAGTCTTCTTGAAAGCTAAGTACCCCATTGGGGAAACTTTTCTTGCCTCAGACCGATGTCAGACAAAGTTAATAATTGCATTTCATGTGGGAAGCAAATACCGCATAAGGATTTCCACTCTTTCTGTATTCCTTGCTTAGGCCCAGACCACGACGTCTCGGCCTGCCGTTTTAGTGCTAGATTCAACAAACGCACTATTAAGCATCGGGTGGAGTTCGCCCATCACTATTTTGGTAAAAAATTGAATTATATTATGTCGTCTGATACTCCGACTCCTGTTTTGAGTAAAAGACGCAAAGATAAGGACCGACATACGAGGTCCGCGACTTCTACTGACACCACGCTAAGGCTGACTACCGGTTCTCAGGGAGGCGCCTAGGCAGCCCCTGAGTACTGATGACACTTCATTACCGGTGTCTTCTGTGCCTGAGGTCGCAGGCTCCTCGGCCCCCATTCCGACTACAGATACCGACGCCACTCTTGGCGGGGAAACTCAGAGTTTAGACAGGCCTGCCACTTCTCAAGGTGTCTTCAGGCCTTCCTCCTTCTCTATTAAGGCTTTTACAAAATCCAAAGCAGCCATGAAAACTAAAAAACAAGGACCTCAGACCCCCTCTCAAGGCCCCATGCCTAAAAAACAGATGCTTAAAATGGCTGAGGATTTGATTACTCTTATCAGGGGTTCTCAATCCCCCTCGGACAAAAGACCCAGATTAGAGGAAGACTACCCTTCCTCATATCAAGCTTCTATTACCTCTGAACATTCTGAGGACCAGGAATATACATATTCTCCTTTTGAAGACTCTGATGCAGAGGAGTCTATTCCCTCGGTCTCCCCCCCCTGAGGACTACTCTTTTGGGGAAACCCTACATACATTGAGGGAACACTTTCACTGGGAAGGCCAAGATTACTCAGATTCCAAGAAAAGGCTCAGGGATTTTCTCTTGCTCCCCCAGCATAGGCCTCTGGCTATCCCTCCTGTCTTAGATATATTAGATGATGTGTACACAGAAGCCAGCCTCAACCCAGATTCTTTACCTCCAGCTCCTGTTAAACCAGACAGGTATTACCGGGTTCCTGATTCACACCAGTTCCTATACAAAAGCCATACTGCTGACCCAGAAACTATTTCACAGGGTCCCAAGGGAATTAAGGCCTCTACTGCTAAAAACCAATTACCTTCAGAGAGAGATTCCATAGCTTTGGAAAGGTGGGGGAAAAAGGTGTATACCTCGGCCACTTTAACCATGAGGGCATTAAACTGTCAGTTCCATATGTTAAAGTATCAACAGTTTTTGTTATCTCAGTTGAAAAGCAAAATGACACAACCAGAACAACCAGATTTAAAAGAGTTGCAGGATTTGTTGCATAGTGCAGAGCAAGTCGGTAAACATACCTTGCAGTGTGGTTTTGATGCTTTAGAGGCCTCATGTAGAGCTGCTGTTACAGGGTCTGTCATACGTAGACATGCTTGGCTCAAAGAGCAAGCCTTACCAGATCATGTCAAAGCTAAATTACTAGATGCACCTCTTCATAAAGATGTATTGTTTGGTGTTAAAGCTGAGGAGGTACTAAAGAAAATGGAGGAAAAGGCGAGATCAATGCAAACAGTGAAAGATTTCCTGCAGGTACAACCTCCACGTTTCAGCAGAAACTGGCCTTCAAAAAATTGGTCCTTTCCAGCCACGGACAGACCTCAAAGAGGCAGATACAGGCGCCCGAGGGGTAGAGGGCAATCTCAAGGATCATTCAGAGCTAGACAATGGTAAGCACCAACCCCAAGAGGTGGAGAAGATAGATCACAGTCATTCAGAAAGCAGACACAATGACTTTCCCCTTTACCTGCCAAGCAAAGCTTTAATGGCAGCACCTTTAGGTGGAAAACTGGCATTATTCTCAAAAAATTGGCATATTGTCACAAGAGACAAATGGATTCTGGACATTATAGACAGAGGCTACAGATTCCACTTTCACACCCTTCCAAAAATGAGAGGCATGCCAAACCTGCCACAAAATCAAAGGGCAGAGGCACAAAAACAAATTTCAGCTCTCATGGACATGAAAGCTATTCAAGAGGTACCTGCAAAAAGGTCAAGGGTTTTATTCCAGACTATTCCTGGTACCAAGGAAAGACAAAGATTGGAGACCTATTTTAGACCTATCCATCCTAAACACATATTTACAGGTACCAAAATTCAAGATGCTCACACTACAGCAGCTTCTTCCCATGCTGGGCAAGGAGTCTTGGCTGGTAACATTGGACCTCAAGGAGGCATACCTGCATGTCCCTATAAGACAAGATTGCAGAAGATACCTCAGATTTCTTGCAGGTTCAACCCATTATCAATTCTCTGCATTGCCCTTTGGCTTATCTACTGCGCCCAGAGTGTTTACGAAATGCCTGGCATCAGTAATTGCCTTCTGCAGACTTCAAGGAATACAAATATATCCATATCTGGACGACTGCCTGATCCAAGCGGACAGCAAGGACATACTTCTGAAACACCTGGCGTTTGTAATAAAACTGTTGAACTTTCTGGGATACACAGTCAACAAAAAGAAATCAAAACTAATACCCTCTCAAACAATAATTTTCCTGGGTGCCAGCTTGAATACAAACACCCAGATGGCCTACCTCACGCCAGACAAACAAGGGCAACTATCTCAATACTTCAGCAAAATAGCAGACTTCACCAGGCTGACTGCAAGGAAAGTCCTGCAGGCTCTGGGATTCATGGCATCTTGCATCCTGCTGATCCCATGTGCAAAGCTGCATATGAGGAAACTTCAATGGTACCTAAAAAACATATGGTCTCAACACAGCCACAGTTTGGAAACAATTATACCACTCATTCCATGTCTTCAAAAGGAATTTTTGTGGTGGGCTCAAGCATGCCAAAGAAACATAGGTCTCCCTGTCTGCATACCTCAAGCAACTCAAATCATAACAGACGCCTCGGACTACGCCTGGGGGGCACACATGACAGATCAGTGCATTCAGGGAAAATGGTCCCAAAAAGAGAAGCACTTACACATCAACCAAAAGGAAATGCTGGCAGTGCAAAATGCTATTATGGCCTTCAAAGACCTACTGCATCCAGGCCAGCTATTGATAAGGACAGACAACACCACAGTGATGTGGTACATAAACAAACAGGGGGGAACTCATTCATACCCCCTGTGCAGACTAGCCATGACCCTTTGGAACACAGCTCTGGAATTGCAAATCCAACTTCAGGCACAATTCCTGCCAGGGAAGGAAAACACACTGGCAGACAGCCTAAGCAGAAATATGACAGATCCACAAGAATGGAAGTTGCATCCTCAAGTTTTCACAATGATAACTCAGGCATGGGGACAGTCAGACATAGATCTCTTTGCTACCCACAGAAATTACCAAGTGAAAATATTTTTCTCAAGGACCTACCATCCACAGGCCTGGAAAGTGGACACACTTTCTTTCAATTGGACAACATTGACAGTCTATGCCTTTCCGCCTCTCCCTCTGCTGCCCAAAGTTCTATTAAAAGCCAGAGCAGAGAGGCCGAAAATGATTCTCATTGCTCCAGACTGGCCAAGACAACACTGGTATCCACTCCTAAAGAGCCTCACGCATTCCCCACCACGGATCCTACCTCTAATGCCTCTTCTGTTGTCCCAGCACAACTTCAAAACCCCTCACAGCCAGCTCAAAACCCTAAATCTAGCTGTATGGAGAATCCCTTGAATTTCCAACAGACCCTCTTCTCCAAGGAGGTGCAGGATGTCATCTTGGAGGCCAGAAGACCTTCTACTAGAAAAGCCAAATGGAAACGGTTTTGTGCCTGGAATCAGAAAAAGGGCCAGAATCCTTGGGTAATAAATTTACCTCAAATTTTACAGTATCTAGCTGAGATGTTAAACAGTGGACTTTCCTTCTCCTCCATCAAAATCCATGCTTCAGCCATTTCTGCACAATACAACACAGATCCTCCTTTATTCTCTCATCCTCTCTTAAGACAGTTCCTCAGAGGGGCTAAGAATATAAAACCCCCAAGGAAACCACCAGTCCCTGCTTGGGACCTCAACTTCATATTGGAAAAGCTGACCCTTCCTCCATTTGAGCCAGCTGCTTCAACAGAACTACAGTACTTGTCATGGAAAACAGCCTTCCTTCTGGCTATCACCTCAGCCCTCATGGCTGTGCAACCTTTCATCATTTTCCATCAGGACAGAGTTTCCTTATGAACCAACCCTACCTTTATGCCAAAGGTAGTATCCAGTGTAGCCTTGAATCAGACTGTTCACTTACCTACCTTTTACCCTAACCCACAAAACAAAGGGGAAAGACTACTGCATTCCTTGGACATTCACAGACAACTTCGTTATTATTTGGACAGGACAAAGCCATTCAGGAAATCCGAGCAACTCTTTGTGTCCTATGCTACAGGTGCTCAAGGAAAGGCTATCTCCAAACAGACAATCTCAAAATGGATAGCCCACTGCATACGCTTTTGTTACTCATTTCATGGAAAAGCTGTGCCTTCAAGCATCAGATCCCACTCCACAAGGGCCACAGCTACATCTGCAGCTTTCTTCAGGGGGGTTCCTACCAAGGACATTTTGGAAGCAGCCACTTGGAGTTCAGTGCACACTTTCTCCAAACACTATCACCTTCCACTTTACTCTAAATCAAGAGCGGGATTTGCCACAGCTGTCTTGCAGGGCATCCTTGCTCCTCCTAGTTCTACTTAGTGCCTGCCACCCCTACTTAGCTTTGGGATTCTACCCATCTGTTATGACTGCAGCTGTATGCACGATAAACATAGTACAGTTTTGTACCTACCATAAATGTAGATGTTCAAGTGCTCATACAGCTGCAGTCCTGGTTTCCCTCCCTCCATCCCCTCTTAGGACAGGCCTTATGACAAACACCTTCTCATACAACCTATTTGGGGTATTCTGTTATGGTGTATTTGCTTGCAAACTACTGTTTTTTGATTATTCTACATTGCATGATTACATAAGTTTATGTTTTGCCTTCCTTCTGGGGGCACCTGACATCTGGGGCAAGAAAAACTGAAGAAGATGGCGTCGGCTGGCTCTTTTATACCCCTGCCGCACTGGCGTCAGGGAAGAGACAATGACAACCGACGCCAGACCTAGACTTTGGAATTCGGCCGACTGAGGACCCGCCTGACGGCAGGATAACCCATCTGTTATGACTGCAGCTGTATGAGCACTCGAACATCTACATTTATGGTAGGTACAAAACTATACTTTCAGCAGAGTCCCAGGGAGAAAAGTTCCATTAAACAAGAATTTTTTTAACAATAAACTTGACTGTATTATGTTTACAGTGTTGTACAATCTCTCTTATGAAGACATTTCATCTACAAGTTATATCAGTACAAATTTTATATTACGATTAAATAAAACGAGCACAATTTTAAGGAGGTTATATAATAAGGTAAGTTAGGTTCCGTTTGAAGAGGTAGTTGGGCATTCTGACGAGTTCAGTAATGGGTATATGCTGTGGCCTATCTTGGTAGCCAGTTTGCTTTGGCTAGGATTAAGTAGTGGTAAGACATGAAAATAGAGGAATAAATGCTGTTAGTAACAGTCTGTAATGTTTTGTGTTTACTGGGGAGTTACCTGCTGCCACGGATGAGCAGTACCTTGGAATTAATACACCAGTTCCAGTAGATGGTCTGGCCTCAGTTACAAGTATACTTGTGAATTTATAGGTGCTCTGACGTTGTTGTTGGACTTATTTGACAATCCGTTCACAATGTAGTCAGAATGTCTACTGTTGATCATGTAGCAGCTCTGGGTATTTTTGTGGTTTGAAATGGTTTTGCTACATGTGCCTCGATATACTTCGTTTTGGACAGCTAGATTTTATAGTGTACTTCTGTGTGGCGGCATGCGTGAATGGGCGTTCCTTCGTTGAAGGTTGTGCGTCAGGCCTGGCAAGTCGGCATGTAAAAATCTACTGCCAATCATTAGCGGACCGGAGTTCCGCTGTGGCGACCCCTAACTGGGAAAAGCCGAAAGACACAACAACTGAATGCAATATCTGTAGTTTTTTTTTTTTTTGTAGATATCGCATTTTAAATTCAGTAGCCATTCTCAGACCATTTTAAAGACTTTTTGGAGTTCTTTTTTTTCAAGCCGTTTTTCTAAGGAGTTGTGTCTAATCAGGATGATGTCGGTATAAGATGTGGCATTTATTCTGGTTGAGAGCATTAGGCAGGTTGTTGATAAAAACATAGAAAAAGACTGGGTTCAGTACAGAGCTCTGGGGACCACCTGCTTTAAAATTGATCCAGAAAACATATTTGAGTTAATGACCCCACATTTTCTTTCTGAGAGGTAAGACGTATACCTAATAACATCCAATCCTTGAAGCATGCTTGCTGGAGAGTAGCTGTCATATGGCTACAATCTGTGGTCTCAAATGCCTCCTTCATAGCTATCTGTCTGTCTGTCCCTCTGTCTTTGTATATAGCTTTTGTTAGTTGCCTGAACATAGAATTATAAAACTGGTTAGTGACTGTGTAGCTAGTTGTGATTGTGCTGTACACTGTTGTGAAGCCATGTTGCTTTGCAGAATGTTTTACATTCTCTAGAAGCTGGTCATATTTAAGTTTCTCAAGTGTTTTGGGGGGGAAGGGGGAATGCAGTTAGTGGCCATGGGTCTGATGTCTATAGTATCCTTGGGTGATAGGAATTTGGAGGATGGGATTATATAAGTGTGCTTTCAACTCTGGGTATTAATCTGTATTTAGTGTGAGGTTATATATATGTTAGGGACCCATTGACATATGGGCAAGCCATAGTTAGGAAGTTGCTGTTTAGTATTTATGACCTTAAGCATTTAGAATGGTCAAGATTTTGTAGTAGTTTTTACACCTTCTTCTTTGTAAATGTTTTGAAATTAAAGCTGCCCTTGGTGTTCATGAAATCTCTAGCTAAGTGGGGCTTGCTTGAGAGTAAATAAAACCATTTGAGCAGCTTGATGACTAATGTCTCATTCATTCATTTGTTCATTGTCTGATTACCACCTTAATTTAATTTAAGGGCACAAGTAGTCAAAACTATTATTTTTTTGGTGTTCTTTAGTAGTGCAGTGTTATTTTGTCAGTTTGGTTGTTTAAACCATTATTGGATAACTCCTTTAGAGTATTGCTGAATAACTTGAGATACCCAAATGTGCCGTATGCAGACATTTAGTATATGTGGATTTAACCATGTTTGTAGCAGTTCTGCACTTTGCGTTAAGGATGTGTAATTCATGGAGTTTAAATCTAAAGAACATGGTTTGTTTTCCAGGCTCTCCAGGTTTGTATCTTGCTTCCATCGATAGTCTAAAACACTGTTTATCTTGGGGCATTTTGTAGCCTTTATCTTAATCTTTAAGTGGAAAAGTCTACCATGTTGATGAGTTAAGATGATGAAAATGCGGATGGGGCATGATTTCAAGCGAAGGTAATTATGTTGAGAAGAGAAGTATGTACTAAAAGAGTTTTTTTTTTTTTTCGTTTTGACGATTGTGTGATTTTGTGAGGTGGGTCACTTTTTTCACCCATACTGACATATGCCTTTCATCCCTGGTTTGGCACCTATGTTTCTAATGGATACAGGTAACCTGTAAATGGTTCATCTCCTAGGCCCATGCTTACACTTATCAAGGGTATCAGAACTTGTCAGAGATTTGGGATGCATTGCTAGGCTTAAAAAGGCCCTAGTGGTCGTTAGCCTATCAAACACCTATGAACCTGTTACATGAACATCTACGAAAACTGTAAACGAATCAGTGTTGCATATTTGTTTTTAAATGATGGTTGCCGTTCTTTCTGGAATTTATTGTATTGGTGTCAGTGCCATACTTCTCAACCTCTTAGCTCAAGAAGTCTGGACAAAGCCTGACAAAATGGGGGAGAAAGGCCCAAAAATAAGGACACATAAATATATTGCTGTACAGGCTTAGAAAGTTGCTTTGCTACAATTTTTGTGTTAGTTTGCATTTTCTTTTTTATGGAGGATATGAAGTTAAAAAACTCAAATACATGTTTTTATTTTTAATCCTTAGATCATCCAGAGATTTGTCAAAAATAAAAATTTTTATGAGAACAATCCAAAATGATGCAAAAAATCAAAAATTCTGCAAAAAATCTATACTTGTTGCTAGTGAATGTTTTTTTTTAAACTTTGACTGGCCTCTGATGTACAGGTCAGTGTGATCAAAAGCATAAGGAAAGGCCCATATAGTTGAGGACGTTTCTCCAGGATATTAAGTTGTAAATGTAGTAAGAGAGTCCGTGGCGTGGCACAGTAATTTACTGCTTGTCTAAGGTTATGTTAATTAAGAATTTGATCAGATAAGAACAAGTCATGACTATGATTCTATGGATGTTCTTCGTGTTTCACTGTTGCAGTCATAACTGTTGGGTGCTCATGCCGGCAGGCAGCCCGAGGTCGGCCAGAATCCCAAAGTCTGGGTCCGGCGTCGGCTGTACAAGCTAGTACGCTTTGGTACATAGCCCTCAGCCGACGCCATCTTCTCCAGTCTTTCTTGCCGTGCGGTGGAAAGCAGCTCGCAAGTCGTTGGCGATTTTCGAACAGCGTATTTTGTTGTTGTCGGTCCGAAGTTCTTACTTCTCTTCTCAAAGCTAAGTAGAATCTTTTTCTTGTTCCTCCGATGTCAGAAAAAGTTAATAATTGTATAGCGTGTGGGAAACAAATACCTCATAAAGATTTCCACTCTTACTGTCTACCTTGCTTAGGCCCTGACCACGACGTTTCTTGTTGTCGGTTCTGTGCCAGGTTCAACTCTCGTACTATTAAGCGCAGGTACGATTGGGCTTTAAATTATTTTGGCAGACGCTTCAATTATAGAATGTCGTCGGACACTACCGGAGTTCAAAAGAAGCGCAAAGACAAAGACAGGCCTCCGAGGTCCAAACAGGACTCGTTGCAGCTGGAGCCAGCGTCCGGTTCGGCTGTCGCCAGTGAGGTGCTTTTGCAGCCCCTGTCGACCGCCACTTCTGAACCGATGGGACTCCCATGGGGAGCCATCAAGGCCCACTATTTTAACTGCTGCAGGACCTTCGACGCCGCCTTCAGATGGGTCCGGAACCGCTGTGCAGGTACCGGCTTCTGAGGGGGTTTTCAGGCCTACTCACATCACTATTTCAAAGGCAAAGACAAAGACTCCTGTTAAGTCTAAAGTTCCTGCTCAAGCTGCTTCTGAATCCACTCCCAAGACACAAAAGCAATTATTAAAGATGGCTGAAGATTTGCTTACCATGATTAGGGTTCTCACCCCTCCTGAGAAAAGGCCCCGACAGGATGTTACTCTGGATTCCTCTGACCAGGCTTCTGTATCTTCTGTTTCTTCCTCAGATCAGGACTATTCCTTTCCTTATGAGGATTCGGATGCTGAGGACTCTTTACCCTCGGCCTCTCCGCCTGAGGATTTCTCTTTTGGGGAAACCTTGCATGAGATGAGGGAACATTTTCATTGGGAAGGACAGGAGTATTCTGCTTCCAAGAAGAGGCTTAGGAATTTCTTCTTCTTCCCAGGATAGGCCTTTAGCTATCCCTCCTGTTTTGGACATTGTAGATGATGCTTTTCTGAGGCTAATTTGAATCCTGATTCCATGCCTCCTGCACCTTCTAAGCCTGATAGATTTTATAGGGTTCCTGACTCTCATTTATTTTTATTTAAAACCCTTCTGCGGATCCTGAATCTATTTCTCAGGGCTCTAAGGCTGCTAAGGTTGCTACTTCTAAAAATCCTATTCCCTCTGAGAAGGATTCTCGTACTTTAGACAGGTGGGGAAAAAAGGTATATACTTCTGCTACCCTGTCTGTAAGGGCTTTAAATTGCCAGTTTCATATGTTTAAGTATCAGCAATTTCTTTTGTCTGTTTTAAAGCAAAAGCTTGCTTCCCTTCCTGCTTGTGCAGAGGATAAGGAACTTCAGGATGTTTTGCATGCTACTGAACAAGTGAACAAGCATAGTTTACATTGTGGTTTTGATGCTTTGGATGCTTCTTGCAGGGCTGCAGCCTCTGGTACTGTTATCAGGAGACATGCCTGGCTTGAACAAAGTTTACCTGAACAGGTTAAGGCTAAGTTATTAGATGCCCCTGTTCAACATTATGTTCTTTTTGGATCCAAGGCTGAGGAAGTTATTAAAAAGATGGAAGAAAAGGCAAAGTCTATGCAGACTGTAAAAGATTTCTTGCAAGTTCAGCCTCCTAGATTTTCCAGGAATTGGCCCTCTAAAAATTGGTCCTTTCCACGTCTGACAGGCCTCAAAGGGAAGATATAGGCGCTCCAGAGGTCATGGTCAAGGTCAGGCCTCTTACAGATCTAGACAATGGACTGCTTCTTCACCTAGAAGGGAAGACAGATCCCAATCTCAAAGAAAGCAAGCTCAATGACTCTCTCGGTTGGGCTACAGGACCCCTTCACCTGGATGCCCTCTCGGAGGAAAACTGTCTCTTTGTACAAAATTGGACTCATATTACCCAGGACAGATGGGTATTGGACGTGATTTTAAAAGGTTACAAATTCCACTTTTACACTTTGCCAAGGCCTCACGGTTGGCCAGATCTGCCAAAACATCAGTGGTCAGAGGCCTTAACTCAAGTGGATGTTCTTCTGGCCATGAGAGCCATAGAGCCTGTTCCACTCTTGGAGATGGGAAAAGGTTTTTATTCAAGACTGTTTCTGGTTCCCAGAAAACAAAACTCATGGAGACCTATTCTGGACCTTTCGGTGTTAAACACCTTTATGCAAATTCCAAAATTCAAGATGCTTACTCTGCAGCAACTAATTCCAATGCTCTCTCAGGATGCCTGGATGGTGACATTGGACTTAAAGGAAGCCTACTTACATATTCCCATCAGGCAAGAACGCAGGAAATTCCTCAGGTTCAAGGCAGGTTCGAGGCACTTTCAATTCTCTGTACTGCCCTTTGGTTTATCTACTGCTCCCAGAGTCTTTACTAAGTGCCTGGCACCAGTAGTGGCTTACTGCAGACTTCAGGGATCCAGATTTACCCTATTTGGACGACTGCCTTATTCAGGCAGACAGCAAAGATCTTCTGCTTCAACATCTGAACTTTGTTCAACGTCTTCTCCTCTTACTGGGATTCTCAGTGAACACAAAAAAGTCACATTTGATCCCTTCTCAACAAATGGTATTCTTGGGAGCCCTCTTAAATACAACCTTACAAAGGGCTTTCCTCACTCCAGAAAAACAAACTCAGCTGGCTTCTAATTTCAGCACCTTAGCAACTCTATCTCTCAGCTCACTGCAAGGAAATTCCTGCAGGCTCTGGGCTACATGGCTTCCTGCATTCTGTTGATTCCAAACGCAAGGCTTCACATGAGAAAGCTTCAATGGTATCTGAAAAGTGTATGGTCACAGCATTACCACGATCTGGATATTCTGATTCCTCTGATCCCCTGCCTTCAGAGGGAGTTCCTCTGGTGGTCCAGGGTATGCACTTTAAACGAAGGAAAGCCTTTTCGTCTTCCTCAACCTACTCAAATCCTAACCACGGATGCCTCGGATTATGCTTGGGGAGCACACTTTCTAGACAATCGCCAGCAGGGAACCTGGACAAAGGACCATCTTCACTGGCACATCAATCTGAAGGAAATGTTTGCAGTTCAAAATGCCCTTCTAGCCTTCAAGAACCTTTTGCAACCAGGGCCTCTGCTAAACAACACCACGGTCATGTGGTACATCAACAAGCAGGGGTTCTCATTCATACCCCTTTGCAGACTAGCTATGGCTTTATGGGACACAGCTCTAAATTTGAATCTACATCTCCAGGCTCAATTCATTCCAGGGAAACAGAATCTCTTAGCAGACAGCCTGAGCAGAAACATTTCAGATCCTCACGAATGGATGCTAGACACCAACTTATTCAACAGGATTACTGCAGTTTGGGGATGTCCCCAGATAGATCTGTTTGCATCCCATCTCAATCATCAGCTACCTCGCTTTTGCACCAGGTCCTTCCACAAAACAGCTTGGAGAGTGGATGCCCTGTCCTTCAGCTGGAGAAGCCTTTCAGCATATGCCTTCCCTCCTCTTCCTCTACTACCTCGGGTATTACTGAAGATAAAACAGGACAAGCCCAAGTTCCTCATCTTGATTGCTCCAAATTGGCCTCGACAGTTTTGGTATCCAACTTTAAAGCACCTGTTCTTGGGGCCTCCTTGGATTCTCCCTCTGAACCCTTCGCTTTTGTCCCAGCATCAGGGTCAGTTACTACATCCCAACCTCAAGACCCTTTGCCTGGCAGCTTGGCTCTTCAGAGGAATTTTATTTCCTCTAGTCTTCCCAAACAAGTTTTGGATGTTCTTTTGGAAGCTAGACGGCCTAGCACTAGGAAATCCTATGCCTCTAAATGGAAGAGGTTTTGTATTTGGATGCAGGACCGAGGCTCGGATCCTCTGGTACCTGATCTCTCTTCTATTTTGCTTTACCTTTCAGAACTTTTATCTAAAGGACTTTCCTTTTCTTCCATTAAGATTCATGCTTCTGCTATTTCTGCGCATTTCAATTCTGATCCTCCTGTTTTTTCTCATCCTTTGGTGAAGCAATTCTTGAGAGGAGCAAAACATTTGCGGCCTTCCAGGACCCCTCCTGTCCCTGCCTGGGATCTTAATTATGTTTTAGAAAAACTAACTTTGTCTCCTTTTGAACCTGCTGCATCTTCAGATATTAAGTTTTTATCCTGGAAGACTGTTCTTTTATTGGCATTGACCTCTGCCAGAAGGGTCTCAGAGTTGCAAGCTCTCATGGCTGTGGAACCATACCTTATTTTCCATCAGGACAGAGTATCCTTGAGGACCAGTCCTACTTTCATGCCTAAGGTGATTTCGAAAGTGGCTTTAAATCAGACAATTCACCTTCCTACTTTCTTTCCAAATCCTCAAAATAAAGGGGAAAGGATTTTGCATTCATTGGATGTGCACAGACAGTTACGATTTTACCTGGACAAAACTAGAGTTCAGAAAGTCTAATCAATTGTTTGTTTCTTTTGCCTCCAGTTCTCTTGGAAAACCTATTTCTAAACAAACTATTTCCAAATGGATTGCTTATGGAATCAGATTTTGTTACACTCATCATGGGAAACAGTTACCAGGTACCATTAGAAGTCATTCTACTAGAGCAGCTGCCACTTCTACAGCTTTCCTCAGAGGAGTCCCTACCAAGGATATCTTGGAAGCTGCCACATGGAGTTCTGTGCATACTTTTTCCAAGCACTACAATCTCCCCCTGTTTTCTAAGACCAGGGCAGGCTTTGCCTCTGCTGTTTTGCAGGGTATTCTTGCCTCCTTCTTCTGTCTAAAGCCTCCTCCCTTTTACACTGCTTTGGGATTCCACCCTACAGTTATGACTGCAACAGTGAAACACGAAGAACATAGTACAGTTGTGTACACCTACCATAAATGTAGATGTTCGAGTGTCTTCACTGTTGCACCTCCTATCCCTCTTTTTCTCCCTTTTCCTTTTTTGTGGTGTATTTGTGTTTCCTTGTTGGATTCATTTTTGTTTTGTTGGGGACTTCTGACATCTAGGGCAAGAAAAGCTGGAGAAGATGGCGTCGGCTGAGGGCTATGTACCAAAGCGCGCCAGGGTACTACCTAGTTTGGCGGACCCAGACATTGGGATTCTGGCCGACCTCGGGCTGCCTGCCGGCAGGAGCACCCAACAGTTATGACTGCAACAGTGAAGACACTCGAACATCTACATTTATGGTAGGTGTACACAACTGTACTTTTTGCTTTTGTCAAACTTATTTTATAGAAAGTTTTTTTTTTTTTTTTTTTTTTTGTAAGTATAACTCCTCCGCGCATGCGTTCATGTGTGGAATCTGTTACCATATAGGCTTAAGTGTTGAGTATGTAAGTGTTAAGAGGCACATTCTTACTGTTGGATTCACTGATTCGTAGTACTGAATCAATTCAAACTTCTCAGCTGTCCAGATTTTCACAGAAATGTCCAGATTTTTGCTTCCCATTTTGGTCTGTACCTCATAAGATTTGCGGTTTTCTGGCAAATCACTCACATTATTTTAGGCTTTGTCCTGCTTTCTTGTGCTTAGAAGGTTTAGCAGTATGGGAAGCATCCATGGTTTGAGTGCGGTACATTTGTTACTAACGCCATTCATTTCGATGCAACCTACTGAATTTTTTTAGATGCCAGTGTGGGATTATATTATTGGGTCTAAGGAGTCCAGGATGAGATTCGTTCTCTCCACTATGCAGTGGAAGTAGGAGAGGCACAAGGTGCAACAAGATGATTTTTTTATTTTTGTTTTGTTTTTTTTTTTTGTTTCGCAAAACTGAGTTTTTGTAGCAGGAAAACTCAACTCTTGACTTTGCTGTTATACTTAGCCAGGACACTGCGACTGTATGTTTATAACAAAGTAGTGCACTTTATGTATTTGTCTTGAATCACAATAAAAGTTGATAGTATGAGTGAATGAAAAGAATGATTTTTTTGTAATTGTAAGGATAACAGCATTACTACTTAACAGAACAAAATTGTTAACTTATTGGTTTCACTGAAATAATTGTTTTCTCTTGCCAGTAAACCTTTGCGTTTTGGTTATTTCTTTTAATAAACTTTCCAGTTAATGCGCAGTTGGTTAGAAGTTATGTCATTGATTTAACAGTTATTTATTTGCATTTATGTTTGTGTGTGTGTGAGTGGGGGGGTCACAATAGTGACCACTGCAGTATACCTGCGGAAATGTAAATGGATTTATAAGTATTAAGTAAACAATTACTAATGGTATGTATCTCATTAGTTAATTAACTAATAACCTGCTTTGTAATACATTTAGGTGATACTGGCAATTTACTTCCAGAGTGTTCAAGCTAAAATAATGGTAAAGCCTAAGTTATACTACATCCCCTAGTGTCCCCTGTTAACTCATATGTACTACAGCCCCTAGTGTACCCTGTTAACTCATATGTACTACAGCCTCTAGTGTACCCTGTTAACTCATATGTACTACAGCCACCAGTGTACCCTGTTAACTCATATGTACTACAGCCCCTAGTGTACCCTGTTAACTCATATGTACTATAGCCTCTTGTGTACCCGGTTAACTCATATGTACTACAG
This sequence comes from Protopterus annectens, assembly GCF_019279795.1. Lineage (NCBI taxonomy): Eukaryota > Metazoa > Chordata > Ceratodontiformes > Protopteridae > Protopterus > Protopterus annectens. The sequence goes on along the minus strand of NC_056726.1, from coordinate 1,779,267,566 downwards.
CCACCAGTGTACCCTATTAATTCATATGTACTAGTGTACCCTATTAATTCATATGTACTAGTGTACCCTGTTAACTCATATGTAGTACATCCCCTAGTGCACCCTGTTAACTCATATGTACTACATCCCCTAGTGTACCCTGTTAACTCATACTGTATGTACTAGTGTACTCTGTTAACTCATATGTACTACATCCCATAGCCCTGTTAACTCATATGACAAAATAATATGCAAATACAGAATAATTTACTCGTATAATTCTCTTTATAACAACAAAATTGCAAATTCATTCAAAAGCAGTGTTATTATCAGAGTTTATTGCACTGTACTTCACATTCTGTAAAATAGTCACAGACATTTGATAAGGAGCTAATAGTGCTGGACATTCATTAGGTTCATAGGTAAGTACTAGGCTAATTTCCCTTGCATTCTTTTGGTGCTTGAATTAACCTATCCTTTTTATTATACTGACCTTACCCATTCAGTAGTCGATAGTTATATACGAGACCTGGTTCAAGACTCCAGAGAGCACCTCTGCACAACCAGGCTATAACTCATACCACACTTTTCGGCCATCTAACCTGGACCGAAACACCAAAGGTGGGGGTGTGTCCATATTCATTAAGGATATCCACACCTCCAGGCTAGTTGCTCAGCATAATGCATCCGAGGTTATCCAAGTGCAACTAACTCTTGGCAAAACTGCAATCCAAATTGTAGCTTGCTACAGATCCCCCACCATGCCCCAGGATTCCCACTCCTCTTTTCTTGATGTACTGGAAAATATTAGGGTTCAACCAAACACCCTAATAATGGGCGACTTCAACTACCCCACCATTAACTGGGAAAACTACTCATGTACTAACTCCTTAGCGCAACACTTTCTGGAATTCATAAACTCCAATGCCCTAGATCAACTTATCCACACCCCCACCAGGGGCAACAATATCCTAGACCTAGTCATTACCAACATGAGTGTCCGGTGTTCCACACCTGAAGTCAACTCCTCGTTGGTCCGATCCGATCATAAGCTAATGACCCTTGATATCCACATCCCACCCCCACCCCCATTAAGGAAACCACAGTAAGAAATTTCTCCAAAGCCAACTTCATGCTTCTTAAGACAGAAGAAGTGAACTTCATGACACCCATGCAGATGGACAATACAGTTACGACTGCTGAATCCTACACAAATGCACTCTATTAGCACTTACATGAGTGCATGGATCGTGCTATCCCAAACAGACCCAAGACGCTATCCTTCAAAAAAAGGAAGCCAATCTGGTGGTCCCCTGCCATAAACAAACTGTACAACAGAAGGAAGAAACTGTAGCAAAAGAGAGTAAAATCCCACGAGTGGAGGAGCTCTCTGGTCAGCCTCAGTAAGAAGTTGAGATCCCTTATAAGATCCTCCAAAGCTAGCTACGAAAATAAAATTGCCACTAATTTCAAGGACAGCCACAAAGCATTCTATAGCTATGTCAAGAATCTCAATGGCAACACCCAGATCTGCTCTGAGTTACAGCACAAAGGCATGAAAATTACAGAACCAACTGATATTGTCAACATCCTGGCAGATAGGTTTAGTGCTAATTTTACCCCCCCCCCCCTCACCCCCTAAAGGGCCCATATCTATACAGGAAGAATGCAGAGTCCCTGTAGTCACAACTACGCAGGTGAAAGCTGCACTTTCTAAAGCCAAAAACACAGCATCCATGGGACCGGACAACATCCCAGGCTGTGTTTTACATGAACTTCAGAATGAACTGGCTCCCCACTTAAGCACCATGTTCAGTAATAGCCTCGCTTCAGGCTGAATGGTGCACAGCAACAGTTATCCCACTCCACAAAGGGGGAGCCACCACTGATCCCTGGAACTATAGACCTATTAGCCTGACGAGCCTGGTCTGCAAAGCCATGGAACGTATCATCATGGAACTCATAAACAAAGACATTGGTAACCTCCAAACTCTGGATCCCACCCAGTTTGGGTTTGTGAAAGGCAGATCATGCCTCCTGAACCTGATTGACTTATTTGAGGCAGTCACCAAAGCCGTAGATGAGGGTATAGTGGTTCACACAGCCTATCTTGACCTCACCAAGGCTTTCGACACCATTCCCCCATTCTGGAATTATAGCTAAACTCAATAAACTAGGCATAAATCCCTACGTTACAAGATGGGTTGCCAACTGGCTCACTGACAGAACCCACACTGTAAAAGTTGCAGACTCCAAATCTGACCTAAAACCAGTGACAAGTGGAGTACCACAGGGTTCCGTCCGGGGACCGCTCCTGTTTGGTATCTACTTCTCTGAAGTACAGGCTAACACAGAAGGCCTCTGGCTAACGAAGTTCGCAGATGACTGCAAACTAGGAGCCATAGTCAAGTCCCCAAATGATGTGAACATCCTACAGAAGGGCCTCTCTGAGACAGATGCCTGGTGTCAGAGCCATGGCCTCAAGCTCAATGCCCAATGCCAAAAGTGCAGTGTCATCCCCTTTGGTAAAAACTCTGTACCCATGAACTACCACATAGGCAGCAATCTACTTAACACCAAATGCGTGATAAGAGACCTTGGGACCCAGGTGGACAGTAGTCTCTCCTTTGATAGTCCCATTGCCACAGTAGTCAGGAAGTCCTTCTACGTGGCACACCTCATCATAAAAGGGTTCTTGTCCAGGAAAAAAGAGGTCATTGTTACCCTCTACTCATCACTCATTAGACCCATTATAGAGTACAAAGCCCCTTTTGGAATGTACCTCACAAGATATCTTCAGCATCTGGAAAGGCCACAGAAGTACCTCACAAAGAGGATTACTGGAGTCAAACAAATGCCCTACACTGACCACCTCAAAAAACTCCAGATTTACACTGTAGCATATCGCCTACTCAGAGGTGATCTCTGCCTAACATATAAACCTATGTCAAACCCAGAGCTGTTGGACATGCTCCACCTAAAGAAATCCCAATCCCTCCGAGCTACATGCTCTAGGGACCTAAACCTTGTCACCACAATAAACAGGACATGCTGGAGGGATAGATTCCTATCCCAGAGACTTCCCATACTCTGGAACAGGCTACCCATCTATGTCAAGCAAAGATGTCCTTCAAGGATGCATCTGCAGTCCTAACAAATGAGTTGTCCTGTCGTCAGGCAGCCCTTTTCCAAAGTCTGGGTCTGGCCTCGGCTGGTGTCGCACTTCACCCGACGTCATCTCTGCTGGTCTTGGTATAAAGGCATCAGCCGGCCATTTTCCCAGTCTTTCTTGCAGCGTGGCGCGAAGCAAGCTGTTAGTGCGGTCGGTCAGATCCAGAGATTACTACTACCGAATACTACTTGAAGACTTCTAAAAGCTGGGACTCTTTCTTGCCTCAGCCGATGTCAGAAAAAGTGAATAACTGTTTAACTTGTGGGAAACAAATACCTCATAAAGATTTCCACTCTTACTGCTTGCCTTGTTTAGGCCCAGACCACGTAGCAGCCTGTTTAGCCTGTGCTTCTTTCAACCCGTGAACGACGCAACGCTAGGCCGGTCGGAGTTTGCTGAACAGTTTTTCGGCTCAGATTTTGCGTACATTATGCCGTCGGATCCTCCGACTTCTCAATTTGTTAAGAAACGCAAAGAAAAAGACCGAGCAAACTGGTCAATCTTCAGCCGAATCCATGACTACTACCGAGGCTCCTGCTACCCTAGTTGAATCGGCCTCTGAAGTTTTGCCTACTAATGTGGTTTCTCTAGAATTATCGGACACCATCCCTTTGGATGTCTCTACCCCAGCACGTGGTGCTGCTAGGCCTCCTGCAGCCATGTCTATAAAGGCCTTTGCCATGGCTAAAGCAGCCAAAACTGCTAAGTCTGTGCCTGTTAAGCCCCCCTCTCACAGGCCCAGTTCCAGTTCCCAAATGCTTACTCTGGCAGAGGATCTCATCTCTTTAATAAGGGGATCCCAATCTCACCCAGACAGGGCCTCTCAACCTCCAGAAAAGAGACCTAGAGCAGAGCCCCCTGAGCCAGTGTCCTCAGATGACTCTTCTGATGATTCAGACAATACAGACCATCCAGAGGCTCCTTTTTCTACTTATGAAGATTCCGATGCTGAAGAATCTATACCTTCTGCCTCTCCACCAGAGGAATTTTCCTTTGGGAAACCTTACATGCCATGAGAGCAATTCCAATGGCAAGGACAATATTTCTGAGATTCAAGAAAAAGGCTTAGGAGGTTACTACACTTAACATAGGCCCTTAGCTATACCTCCAGTTCTTCCTGTTGTGGATGATGCATTTAATGATGTTTGCACTGCTCCTGATACTTTACCTCCAGCCCCTGCCAAGCCCGATTTACAGGGTGTCACCACTTATACAAGGCTCCCCTTGCAGATCCTGAGACTATCTCCCAGGGGCCTAAGGCAGTAGCTTGACCTCAGCGAAAACCCTCTCCCTTCTGAAAGGGAATCCAGGTCCTTAGAGATGGGGTAAAAAGTATACACCTCTGCTACTCTCTCAGCTAGAGCTTTGAACTGTCAGTTTCATATGATCCAATACCAAGAGTTTATGCTTGATCAGTTAACTAAGAAACTGTCCTCTGATGATTCCTTAGATAAGAAATATGTTTTAGAAATGGTGAATAACATTCAGCAGGTTAGTAACCATTCTTTAAAATGTGGCTATGATGCACTGGAGGCTTCATTTAGATCAGCCATGACTGGCACAGTTATAAGAAGGCATGCATGGTTGAAAGAACAGGTCTTGCCGGATCATGTTAAAGCAAAGCTATTAGATGATCCTATGGATAAGGTCAGTCTATTTGGTTCTCCTGCCCAGCAAGTAATGAAGAAAATGGAAGAGGAGGCAAAATCTGTACAAACAGTTAAAGATTTCTTACAGGTTCAGCCCCCAAGGTTTAGTAGGAACTGGCCTTCCAAAAATTGGTCCTTTCCAGACTCCTCTAAATCTCAGAGAGGCAGGAATAGACGTTCCAGAGGCAGAAATCAATCCAGAGGAGGTGCCTACAGAGGACGCCAGTGGCAAGGCAATAACCAACGAGGCACAGACACAACCACTGCCACTGCAACTGCAACAGGACAATCACAGTGACTTGGCTCTGACACCGCCTACCAGGGAACAAATAGCAGCACCCTTAGGCGGAAAGTTAGCCTTATTTTCAAAAAATTGGCACTATATCACAAGAGACAAGTGAATTTTGCAAACTATAGACCAAGGCTACAGGTTTCATTTCCACACCTTACCAGTAAAAAGAGGAATGCCAAACCTACCACCAAATCAAAAAACAGAAGCTCTAAAACAGATAGCTCAATTAACAAAGATGAGAGCTGTGGAAAGGGTACCATCTATAGAACAAGGCAAGGGATTTTACTCCAGACTCTTCCTGGTACCAAGAAAAGAGAAAAGTTGGAGACCTATTCTCGACCTGTCCGCTTTAAACACATTCATCATTGTTCCAAAATTCAAAATGCTGACCCTACAACAACTTCTTCCCATGCTGGGCAAAGATTGTTGGCTGGTAACTCTAGATCTCAAGGAGGCATACCTGCACGTCCCCATACGACCAAATTGCAGAAGATACCTCAGATTTCTTGCAGGATCAGAGCATTATCAATTCTCAGCATTGCCCTTTGGCTTATTTACTGCGCCCAGAGTATTCACGAAATGCCTGGCATCAGTAATCGCTCATTGCAGGCTACAGGGAATCCAAATTTATCCATACCTGGACGAAAGCCTGATACAAGGGGACAACAAAAGCAAGCTGACACAAGACTTACAAAGAGTCATTTGCTTACTACAAGCCCTGGGATACACAGTCAATTTAAAAAAGTCAAGACTGATACCATCCCAAACAAGAACATTCTTGGGTGCAGAATTGGACACAGTAAAACAGATGGCATTCCTAACTGCAGAAAAACAAGAACAACTCCCTCTTTACTTCTTGGCATTAACAAAGCAGAACAAACTAACAACAAGGAAAGTCCTGCAGGCCTTGGGCTTCATGGCATCATGCATAATCCTGGTCCCCCATGCCAGACTGCATATGAGAAAGCTACAGTGGTACCTAAAGAATTTATGGTCTCAACACAGGCACAGCTTAGAAACCGAATGCCACTAATCCCATGCCTGAAACAAGAGTTCCTATGGTGGGCTCAAGCATGCCAGTCAAACCCAGGTTTGCCCTTCCACAACATTCAAGCAAGCCAAACCATCACAACGGATGCCTCAGACCTAGGTTGGGGGGCCCACATGCTGGACAAATGCATTCAAGGATTATGGACTCCAGATCAGCTGCACCTGCACATAAATCAAAAAGAAATGCTGGCAGTAAAACTAGCAATCCAGAATTTCAGACCATTCCTCAAAGAAGGCCAATTAATGATAAGGACAGACAACACCACAGTCATGTGGTACATCAACAAACAGGGAGGCACTCATTCATACCCCCTATGCTGAATGGCTCTGGACCTATGGAATATGGCTCTGAGCTACAACATTCAGTTACAGACAATATTTGTACCGGGAAAAGAAAACATCCTAGCAGACATGTTAAGCAGAACTACCTCGGATGCTCACGAATGGATGCTACACCCGGACATCTTCAAGGCCATCACAAAGAAATGGGGAATGCCACAAATAGACCTATTCGCATCCGCACTCAATCACCAGCTCAAGAAATTCTGCACAAGGACATACCACCCACTTGCTTGGAAGGTGGACTCTCTATCCTTCAGTTGGAAAGGCCTGACAGCATATGCATTTCCACCTCTTCCTTTGATGCACAAGGTACTACTGAAAATCAAAGAGGAACGTCCAAGGATAATTCTGATAGCTCCAAATTGGCCAAGACAACATTGGTATCCATTGCTGAGGAGCATGTCTCGGGGAACGTGGACACTACCCCTGATTCCTTTGATGTTAACTCAGAGCGTCTACAATATCATGCATCCAAACCTGAAAACTCTGCAACTGACTGCCTGGAACATTTCATAAGAGCAACTAACCCAGATTTATCCCAAAGGGTTAAAGACATTATCCTTGAGGCCACAAACCTTCAACAAGAAGGAACTATGCAGGAAAATGGAAAAGGTTTGTCATTTGGAGTACTGAAAGAGGAAAAGATGTGTCAAAGATAGATATTGCCAACATCCTGGAGTATTTGGCAGAGCTTCTCCATACAGGCCTGTCCTATTCCTCCATCAAGATACATGCATCAGCTATTTCTGCAGAATACAGCTTGATCCCCTGTCTTCTCACATCCTCTACTCAGGCAGTTCCTCAGAGGAATCAAAAATGTAAAACCTCCTAGGAAACCACCATTACCAGCATGGGACTTGAACTTTGTGCTAGAAAAATTGACACTCCCTCCATTCAACCAGCAGCAACAGCAGATCTTCAACACCTATCCTGGAAAACTGCTTTCCTACTGGCAATTACTTCAGCAAGAAGGGTTTGAACTACAGGCCTTAATGGCAGTACAACCCTTCCTAATCTTCCATCAAGATAGAGTGTCCATGAGAACTAATCCCACATTTATGCCTAAGGTGGTATCCAGAGTGTCTCTAAACCAGGCAATCCACCTACCTACCTTCTTTCCCAATCCACAGAACAGGGGGGAAAGACTGCTGCATACCTTGGATGTACATAGACAGTTCTACTACCTGGACAGAACCAAGGGCAATAGAAAAACTGACCAGCTTCTAGTAGCTTATGCAACAGGAAGGGAAGGAAAAGCAATTTCCAAACAGACAATCTCCAAGTGGATAGGAAATTGCATAAGATTCTGTTACTCCTACCATGGAAAGCAAATTCCACAGAACACAAGGCCTCATTCTACAAGGGCTACAGCCAGTACCACAGCTTTCTTACGAGGAGTGGCTACCAAGGACATTATTCTACTTGGACCTCCGTACATACATTTGCCAAGCATTATAACTTACCTCTATACTCTAGATCCCGAGCAGGGTTTGCCACTGCTGTTTTGCAAGGGATCCTAACTACACCATAATTCTTCTTCCTCCTCCCCTAGTTTGGCTATGGTATTCTACCCATTTGTTAGGACTGCAGATGCATCCTTGAAGGACATAGTACAGTTTTGTACCTACCATAAATGTAGATGTCCGAACAGGATAGCATCTGCAGTCACTCCTTCACCTCTGTGGTACTCCTAGGGTATTTAACCTCCTAATAGCTAGCTGGGGGGGGATGTCTTATGGTGTATTTGTTTGTATATATGTACATACATGCTTATTTTTTGTGTTTGCCTACTACTTTTTTTGGAAACATTGGCATTTACCCAAAATTTAGCTTTCCAAGAGAGCAACTGGCATCTGGGGCAAGAAACACTGAGGAAAATGGCGTTGGCTGATGCCTTTATAACCAGCAGAGATGACGTCGGGTGAAGTCGACACCAGCCGAGGCCAGACCCAGACTTTGGAATCCGGGGCTCCTGGCGACAGGACAACCCATTTGTTAGGACTGCAGATGCTATCCTGTTCGGACATCTACATTTATGGTAGGTACAAAACTGTACTTTCTTCATTAGCACTCTTCAAGAAAAATCTTGATGAGTGGATGGGAAACAGGAAATACACCCCGGGGATCACTTCTGTGTCTCTGCTCGTCAGTGGCACAGGAAAATAACTTTCTTGAGTGGCATAAGCCAGGGAACCTTGTTGGCTAGGCTTGCATAGGCCCTTGGGCCGATAGCCTAGTACCTACCTATGAACCAGTGGTGAGAATAACTGAGATTATAATATAGCTAATTTCAGGGAATAAATTCATGTGTTAAAGCATTTAGAAGCTGCTTCTGTCCATTAGTAATATTGGGGGCGGCCTTGGGGTAAATGTTCTGCTTCCCATGCATAGATCCCCGTTGTGTTTCATTGTGGACAGGTATGAGCTATGATTTTACATGGATGAGGAGTGTGTTCAGAGCAGCAGTATCCTCTGCAAAATATAGGTGTCCATCATTTAAGATGTAATATTTTTCTGAGTCAGCAAAAAAAGATAGGAGCCCATGGGTTAGCAATCATTTCTTATGAATTAATATGTTCTATTCTGGTGATCAAAAATTATTTTTAGCTAGTTACAGTGCCATAGCTAGGACAGGGCGAGAGAGGGGCAACTGCCAAGGGAGCAAAGTGTTAGGTGGTGTGATTGGACACCCATCATCCCTATTATTCTTTAGTGCAATACTGGCTTTTAAAAGCTGGTATTGAACATGTAATGTAAACCTTAACAGCTGTTTGCTACATTTGTTGCAAGCAGTTTGCTACAGTTTAAAAGAAGAGGGTGGGGCACAGACTGACAGACTGGGTGCTGTCTGTAAGAAGCAACTTGGAAGTTTTGCAGAAATCCTTTTTTTAATTTTTTTTTTGCTTTTGCTCTTCACTTGAAGAGCTGATGGGGTGGGGCATTAGTTTCTGGGACCGGCACAGGGTGCTGATTGAGCCAGCTAAACTTCTGGCTAATTGTAACATGTGCCGTGATGATACTGTGCTAGAAACTTACAGAATATCAGACCCTGTGTATGACGTGAGTATAATAAATGTGACATAGATCTCTAGTATCAGTGATGTACTAGTTTTGTGTCTAAGGTTGCCACAGTGCATTCATTTGCTCGTGCTCTTTTCTAAGTACTTAGTTGTGGGTATTGCTTTCTTCATTGTGTGGTTGGTCAAAAACAGCTTAGAAAGATTTGGACAGAACAGTCTTTCTACAAAGATGGCTACTTTTTTTTTCAAGTTCAAACAGGGAAAAAACAATTCCAAGACCACCTTTTTCTGGTGGCTAGCCAGTGGCATTGAATATTGTCATAAACATGTAGCAGACCTCTTCATGTAACTCCCATTACTTAGGTTTAATGCCACCTTAGATGACATTTATGCAGGTGCAACCTGGTCTTCTCTGAAAAACTCTGAAAAACCTAGAAACTCTGTCCTAAAGGTTACTAAAATGAATCTCTTCTAATTGGGTACAATAGTTATGTTATTAATCATAACACTGTATCTGCAAGAAGGTGGTCCATCTTTAGTAACATACTTTCCCCTCCATCCTGTACCTTGATATTTCTTTTGGCCTTTGCTTTTTCTCCTCTTCTCTTTCTGTTTTTCCTTTCTTTAGCTCTACACAGGCTTCAGAACTGGATAGTAACAGATCTGTGGTGCATGATGGGAAGGAGGAGGAAGTCACACCTGACAGCCTAATTATCAGTCCTACAAGTTACTGAATTTTGACTTTTTTTAGTAAGAACAGAACTTTACATGTTAATCCATCTGTGTGGTTATTTGTATAAAGTACTAGGCAGTTAGTTTTTTTTTTTTGTGTCCTACTTAGAATATAATGGTTTATGTATTTTCAGATGTTGAACAATTTGGAAAAAAAAGGAATAGGTAAGTGTTATTGTTTTTGTGGGATGGTAGTGTGGTATCAAAACTGTTTAGATAAAAATAATAAAATTTTATTAGGAAACCAATTCTGCAAATATGAAAGGAAGGTTATCCTCAGGGTTCAGTACTAAGACCAGTATGTTTCAGTGGCTGTTTAATTGACACTTCAGAAGATCTGGAAGAAGTATGCCTTTGCTGTTGAGACTGAAGATTACAGAGGATATCCATGGAGAGAAGTTCAACATCATTAATTCAGTACAATTACACTGTGGTCAAAGTAAGACAATAGATGCAAAAATAAAAAAGACAATAGATGTACTATCGTTATTGATTTAAGCATATATGTGGTGTTCTCATTTTGTTTAATGTAATGAACAGTTTTGGCTCATTAAAATAGAATACCAATCTCAACTGTCTTGGAGGTGTCATTAATACAGTAATTTGTTTTTTCTTAGTCTTTGTATAGTCTGATCTTGCTGATGAGGTTACATTGATGTTCATTGTGCATACAGCTGCAGTCATAACAGATGGGTTCTCCTGCCGTCAGGCGGGTCCTTGGTCGGCCGAATTCCAAAGTCTAGGTCCGGCGTCGGTTGTCGTCACTTCTTCCCTGACGTCAGTGCGACAGGGATATAAAAGAACCAGCCGACGCGATTTTCTTCAGTCTTTCTTGCCACGCGGTGCCCGAAGCAGAAGCAGTTCGCAAGTGCCTGTCGGCCAGCTCCTGAGATTACAAAAAATTTGGAACCGAAGTCTTCTTAAAAGCTAAGTACCCCGTTGGGGAAACTTTTTCTTGCCTCAGACCGATGTCAGACAAAGTTAATAATTGTATTTCTTGTGGGAAGCAAATACCGCATAAGGATTTCCATTCCCTCTGTATACCTTGTTTAGGCCCAGACCACGACGTCTCGGTCTGTCGCTTTTGTGCTACATTCAACAAACGCACTATTAAGCGTCGGGAATTCCCAGCATTATTTTGGGAAAGCATTTAACTATACTATGTCGCCGGATACTCCGACTCTGGTTTTGTCTAAAAAACGCAAAGACAAGGACCGACACTCGAGGTCCGCAGCCTCTACCGACACCACGCCAAAGCCGACTACACGTGGTCCGGTTCTCAGCGGCGCCTCGCAGCCCCTGATTACCGACGACACATCTTTGGTGGTGTCTCCTGTACCCGAGGTCGCAGGCTCCTCGGCCCACACCCTGACTACAGATACCGAAGCTACGCTTGGCGTTGAAACACAGAATGTGGACAGGTCCACCTCCACTCAAGGTGTCTTCAGACCTTCCTCTTCTTTCTCCATCAAGGCTTTCACCAAGTCTAAAGCTATCATGCACCCTAAGAGACCTGCTACACAGGGTCCATCTCCAGGCCCCATGCCTAAGAAAGAGATGCTTAAAATGGCTGTGGATTTAATTACTCTAATCAGAGGTTCTCAGCCACCTCCGGACAAAAGACCGAGAGTAGAGGAAGATTCCCCCTCCTCTGATCAGGGCTCCATTATTTCAGAGCACTCTGATTATCAGGAACAGTCTTACTCCCCTTTTGAAGACTCTGATGCAGAGGAATCTATTCCTTCTGTATCCCCCCCTGAGGATTACTCATTTGGTGAAACTCTGCATACCTTAAGGGAACACTTCCACTGGGAAGGCCAGGATCATTCAGATTCCAAGAAAAGGCTCAGGGAATTTCATTTGTTACCCCAGCACAGGCCTCTGGCTATACCTCCTGTCCTGGACATCCTAGATGATGTTTACTCTGAGGCCTGCCTTAACCCGGACTCTCTTCCTCCAGCTCCAGTTAAGCCTGACAGTTACTACAGGGTTCCTGACTCACACCAATTTCTATACAAAAGCCATGCTGCTGACTTAGAAACCATCTCACAGGGGCCCAAGGGAGTTAAGGCCTCCATTGACAAAAACCCATTGCCTTCCGAGAGAGATTCCAGATCCTTAGAAAGGTGAGGAAAGAAGGTATATACCTCGGCTACCTTATCCATGAGGGCCTTAAACTGTCAGTTTCATATGCTAAAATACCAACAGTTTTTGTTATCTCAATTGAAAAGTAAAATGTCACAACCTGAACAACCAGACATGAAGGAGTTGCAGGATTTGATGCATAGTGCAGAACAAGTGGGTAAACATACCTTACAATATGGTTTTGATGCTCTAGAGGCCTCATGTAGAGCTGCTGTTACAGGCTTAGTCATACGTAGGCATGCCTGGCTCAAGGAACAAGACTTGCCTGATCATGTCAAAGCTAAATTACTATACGCCCCTCTTCAAAAGGATGGGGCAAATGCTGAGGAAGTATTATGGAAAATGGAGGAAAAGGCTAAATCAATGCAAACTGTGAAAGAATTTCTGCAGGTTCAACCCCCACATTTTAGTAGAAATTGGCCTTCCAAAAACTGGTCCTTTCCTGCCACAGACAGACCCCAAAGAGGCAGATACAGGCGCCCGAGGGGCAGAGGACAAACACAAGGCTCGTACAGAGGCAGACAGTGGCAAGCTCCTACACAAAGAGGTGGTGAGGACAACTCGCAATCTTTCAGAAAGCAAAACCAATGACTTTCCCCTTTGCATGCCAACCAGGTCTCAAATGGCAGCCCCCTTAGGAGGAAATCTGGCACTTTTCTCAAAAAATTGGCATATTGTCACAAAGGACAAATGGATCCTGAACATTATAAACAGAGGCTACAAATTCCATTTTCATACCCTTCCAAAAATGAAAGGCATGCCAAACCTGCCACACAATCAAAGGGCAGAGGCACAAAAGTAAATTTCAGATCTTATAAATATGAAAGCTATTCAAGAGGTACCTACACACGAACAAGGTCAAGGTTTTTATTCCAGGCTATTTCTGGTGCCAAGGAAGGGAAAAGATTGGAGACCTATTTTGGATCTTTCCATCCTAAACACATTCCTACTCGTACCAAAATTCAAGATGCTCACTCTACAGCAACTTCTTCCCATGCTGGGCAAGGAGTCTTGGCTGGTAACATTGGACCTCAAGGAGGCATACCTGCATGTCCCAATCAGACAAAATTGCAGAAGATACCTCAGATTTCTTGCAGGTTCAACCCATTATCAATTCTCTGCATTGCCCTTTGGTTTATCTACTGCGCCCAGAGTATTCACGAAATGCCTGGCATCAGTAATTGCCTACTGCAGACTTCAAGGGATACAAATATACCCTTATTTGGACGACTGCCTGATCCAAGCGGACAGCAAGCACATTCTTCTGAAACATCTGGCTTATGTAATAATGTTATTAAACTCTCTAGGATACACAGTCAACAAAGAGAAATCAAGACTAATACCCTCTCGGAAGATAATTTTCCTGGGTGCCAGTTTGGACACAAACACCCAGATGGCCTACCTCACGCCAGAGAAGCAGGGGCAACTAATTCAATATTTCAGAACACTGGCAAATTGCACCAGGCTGACTGCAAGGAAAATCCTGCAGGCTCTGGGATTCATGGCATCTTGCATCTTACTAATCCCATGTGCAAAGCTGCATATGAGAAAACTACAATGGTACCTAAAAAACATATGGTCTCAACACAGCCACAGTTTGGAAACAATAATACCACTAATTCCATGTCTGCAAAAGGAATTTCTGTGGTGGGTTCAAGCACGCCAAACAAACACAGGTCTTCCATTCAGCAAGCCTCAAGCAAATCAAGTCATTACAACAGACGCCTCGGACTACGCCTGGGGGGCGCACATGACAGACCGGTGCATTCAGGGCAAATGGACCCAAAAAGAAAAGCACCTTCACATCAATCAAAAAGAAATGCTAGCAGTGATAAATACTATTACAGCTTTCAAGGACCTTCTACAACCAGGTCAGCTATTGATAAGAACAGACAACACCACAGTTATGTGGTACATAAACAAGCAGGGAGGAACACATTCTTATCCCCTATGCAGACTGGCCATGTCACTTTGGAAAATGAATGAACAAAGTCCCCTGCACGAGAGCAATTGCAAGGCTCACAAAACGAAATACATACAAAAAACAAAGAACCAGCAAAAGTGACTGAAATAAATGTATTCACAAATACATACAGCAAAAAAACAAACACAGCCTTCCTCAGTGTATAAATTCAAGTAAAAAAATACATGCTGTTTAAATACTATGAAGATATTACCCATTGGTTGAATACTCATAAATATTCATTTAGTCCAGGGGGAAATAAACCCCCAAGCTTAATGATCCACTTTTTCTTTACTATTTAATATATTGTGCCATCCAGTTTTGTTCATATGATTTCCATGTATTACATCAATCACAATAAACCTAAATTCAGCAGTCGGATGCATCAGCTGATATTTATATATTTATTATATAAGGCATTTGTCAATTTTTTATGTTTAATATTACTCATGTGTTCAGAAATACATGATCTGATGGGACGAGATGTCTGCCCTACATAGAATGCTCCACAGTTGCATGTAGCCAGGTAAACAACCCAATCATTACTACAGTTAGCAAAAAAGCTTATGTCAAACACCTGGGAGCAATTTCTACTGGAAAAAACTTTGGACGTGCTGATATGTTTACAATTAGAACAATGACCACATGGGAAGCATCCAAGTATAGTCTTCCCTGATATGGTAGTCTGTTTAGATACAGAATATTTATTGTCACTATATTTGATAAGAACGGACAACACCACAGTTATGTGGTACATAAACAAGCAGGGAGGAACACATTCTTGCCCCCTATGCAGACTGGCCATGTCACTTTGGAACATGGCCATGGACTTACAAATGGAACTACAAGCACAGTACTTGCCAGGCAAGGAAAACACGCTGGCAGACAACCTAAGCAGGAATATGACAGATCCACACGAATGGAAGTTGCATCCAAAAGTTTTTACAGAAATAATCCAAGAATGGGGAAGGCCAGACATAGATCTCTTTGCCTCCCACAAAAATCATCAATTGACAAAATTCTGCTCAAGGATCTTCCATCCAAAGGCCTGGAGAGTGGACGCCCTCTCTTTCAGTTGGACATCAATGACAGTTTATGCCTTCCCACCTCTTCCTCTGCTGCCCAAAGTCCTATTGAAGACCAGAGCAGACAGACCATAGATGATCCTCATTGCTCCGGACTGGCCAAGTTAACACTGGTACCCACTCATGAGGAGCCTGACGCATTCCCCACCATGGACCCTGCCTCTAATGCCTTTTCTTCTAACTCAGCACAGCTTCAAAACTCTTCACAGTCAGCTGCAAACACTCAATCTAGCCGCATGGAAGATTCCTTAGCATCGCAGCAGGCCCTGCTCTCCAAGGAAGTGCAGGATGTCATTTTGGAGGCCAGAAGGCCATCAACTAGAAAAGCTTACTCTGCAAAATGGAAACGTTTTTGTGTTTGGAATGAGAAAAAAGGCCAGTGCCCTGGAAAACTGAATTTACCTCAAATACTACAATATTTGGCTGAACTGCTAAGCAGTGGACTTTTGTTCTCCTCCATCAAAATCCATACCTCAGCCATTTCTGCAGAATACAACACTGATCCACCTTTATTCTCTCACCCTCTATTAAGACAGTTCCTCAGAGGGGCTAAGAATTTAAGACCTCCAAGAAAATAACCAATACCTGCTTGGGATCTTAATTTCATTCTGGAAAAACTGACTTTGCCTCCTTTTGAGCCAGCTGTCTCATCAGATTTACAATATTTGTCCTGGAAAACAGCTTTCCTTCTGGCTATCACTTCAGCTCATAGAGTTTCAGAACTACAGGCTCTTATGGCTGTCCAGCGTTTTATCATCTTCCATCAGGACAGAGTTTCATTACGTAACAACCCGTACCTTTATGCCTAAAGTGGTACCCAGGGTAGCTTTAAATCAGGCCATACATTTACCTACTTTTTATCCTAATCCTCAAAACAAAGGGGAGAGATTGCTGCATTCCTTGGACATCCACAGACAACTGCGTTATTATTTGGACAGAACAAAACCTTTCAGAAAATCAGAACAGCTTTTTGTGGCCTATGCGGTAGGAGCTCAAGGAAAGTCAATATCCAAACAGACAATCTCAAAATGGATAGCCCACTGCATACGCTTTTGCTATTCCTTTCATGGCAAAACTGTGCCTACAGGCATTAGAACTCATTCTACCAGGGCCACAGCCACCTCTGCAGCCTTCCTCAGAGGAGTTCCTACCAAGGATATTTTAGAAGCAGCCACTTGGAGTTCTGTGCATACCTTCTCTAAGCACTACAACCTACCATTATACTCCAAATCTAGAGCAGGCTTTGCCACTGCAGTCTTGCAGGGCATTTTGGCTCCTCCTAGCTCCACCTAGTGCCTACCACCCCTTTCTTAGCTTTGGGATTCTACCCATCTGTTATGACTGCAGCTGTATGCACGATGAACATAGTACAGTTTTGTACCTACCATAAATGTAGATGTTCGAGTGCTAATACAGCTGCAGTCCAGGTTTCCCTCCCTCCTTCCCCTCTAGGGGTCTTCTTTTATGGTGTATTTGCTTGCAACTACTGGTCTTTGATTATATTGCATAGCATTATTACATAATTTTATGTATTGCCTTCCTTCTGGGGGCACCTGACATCTGGGGCAAGAAAAACTGAAGAAAATGGCGTCGGCTGGTTCTTTTATACCCCTGTCGCACTGACGTCAGGGAAGAAGCGACAATAACCGACGCCAGACCTAGACTTTGGAATTCGGCCGACCGAGGGCCCGCCTGAAGGCAGGAGAACCCATCTGTTATGACTGCAGCTGTATTAGCACTCGAACATCTACATTTATGGTAGGTACAAAACTGTACTTTTTTACCTACTTCAAGCCCATCCAAAGTCTCTGCACTGTTGTAGCACAACCACTGCTACAACACTTATGGAAAATTAATAGGATGAGAGCAAGAGATTGTTCCAGCTAGCCCACCGTGTAGAACTGCAGAATTATGGATTGTGTTAGTGACAAGAGGTCATAATGCTGCAATCCAGCTGTGCAAATGGTGGCTTTTATAAAGAGAATAGCAAAAAAATTGCTTTTGGGGCTCTTTGGATTTCTGAGGTGCAGATATACAGATGTGGATATGTAGTTGTATATTAAAAGTACAGGGGTCATAGCACTTCTCTTGAAATTTATAATTATTTGTTCATGCAAACAAGACAAGAATAGTAAAGCTACAGTTGATTTAAGCTATGCCTATTTGTCATGAGACATGCAGTGAATACTACAGTATGGCACCAGTAAAGCAGTACCACCAGAAGGACATTCTTTACAATACGTCCTTTTGTATTTATTTATTTATTATTTGTTGTCATTTATTTACCAGGAAAGTCTTATTTTCATTGGAATCCTGGGGAGAAAAGCTGCACATAAAATACATTTTACAATGAGCAACAATAAAATAATTAAACATTTTCAGCATTATTTTGTAGGTAATATTGAGACTTAAAATAGTAAATCCATTTATCATATAAGAAGTTATTAGAAGTTGTATCATCGTAGATAAATCAAAGACATATTAAAATGTAATAGTTGGAGATACAAGAGCAGTGATGATGCGCATAAGTTCAGTATATGTATATTAACATAAAAGAGGCTGGATGGTATTAGAGCAGGAACAGAAAATAGAGGAGAAGATGGAAGAATATAAGTAGAAATAATAAAAAAAAACTTGTATAGAAAAAGCCCTGATAGTGGAGAGGCTGAGATTTTTTTATTAAATAACAAACACAAGAGTTCGGTATAAATACTAGAACCAAATTACAATCCATCATGCATATGATTGATAAAGCAGAAGCTCTAGAAAAGATGAAAAGGGGTTTGGCAATGTTGTTGTTGTTTGTCTTTTTGGCTTTTCCCGGTTAGGGTCGCCACAGCGGAACTGCTAATGATTGGCAGTAGATTTTTATGGTGCTGAGTTGCCAGCCCGATGCCGAACCTTCAACTAAGGCACGCCCATTCACGCATGTCTTTCGAACGCCACTCGACCGCGGGGGGGACATGCAGACTCCACACAGAAGGCACTCCATCCGAGAATCGAACAAGAGCACCTCTTGCTGTGAGGCAACAATGCTACCGCTGCATCACCATGGGTTTTAAAAGGGGTCTGGCAGTGTGCAAGGAGTAAAACATTGCTTAGAGAGTCAGTGCAAAGTAATATGTCTAGAAAACAGTAGCTACTGAGGAGAGGAAAAGAAAGTAATAGAAATAATATAAATGGATCTGGGCTAGTTGTATCAGGCAAACAAAAGGAACTATACATTGGTAAAACAAGGCAGTAGGTAAGGCTACTAGGATGTAGGGAAGAGACATCACTAATAAAACACAGAATTATATTATCCATCTTAGACATTTGGCAAGGCCCCCCTCCAAAAAAAGAGCTGTTTCTGAGTAGCTGTGAAGACTTCATGTCTACTAAAACAAGGATGGTGGGAAGGAGAAAATTTAAAAGCAGACAACAAGAGTAACCTTCTCTCTCTTTCTCCTCCAAACTATATAAAACAAGATTAAAAGAGCTTATATGCAGTCTTGAAGAAAGTGACAATGGGGAGAGAGAAGAAATATTCTAAACAGCTCAGAAGACTATCACATTTAAAAAAAATAGACATGGTAGCATGACGATAACAGTTTGTCAGCCAAAAGTAAGTAAATTAAATAGACTAGGTGGCACAAGATGGGTACAATGAAGCAATTTTCATAGAAAGAGTGGTGGATGATTGTAACATTTTTCTGAAGAGGTTTTTAAAGTCAAAACAATGAGAGCAATTCACCAGGCAGCTAAGAAGTATTGTTTATGAGGGTGAGGAAAGTACATTGTTAAAGTTGGGGGTTGGTATAATGGTCAAGGTGCTTACCTCACATACACAAGGTGTGGGGTGTGAGTCTCTCCTTTCAAGGGAGAATTGGCAAGGTATAAAATGGCTTACAAGGGCAACTAGTTTAGTCCATATCTATGAACCTGTAAAGATCCAGTAGTAGGGAAATTGGTAAGCTAGACTACTCAAGGAGTTTTCTTGGCTTGCTCAGCGTATATAACAGCATTGTGGGTCACGTTCGATCATTCATGCCTTCATAATCTTTACTTCTGCTGTGTACTTTGTTTTGGCCCAAGTCACTCTTACTCCACTTTTCAACAAATCGTGTTCGGAATGATTTCTTGGTGTTTGCCTGGAAGGGCAGAGTTGGCAAAGAATTATACAGCTATTGTCCTTTTGATTAAGAAACCAAGCCATCTGGACTGCCTTCAAGTTGATATACGAATATAGTACTAGCAATCTGTAAGACTAGACTGATTGTCAGAGTATGCATGAGAGAGAAGAGAATATATGGTAATACTATGCAGATGCTTTAACCTTTTTTTTAATTTGTTCTGTAGCACTTTGGTATAGCAGAAAAAAAATCAAATAACTTGCCAGCATGGGTTGTATGACGTTATACTTCTATCTTGCACCTTGAAGTGATTAAAATAGGGGTTTCCATTCCCGGCAATGAAAAGGGAGTAATATGTACCTGAATGACTTTTATCACTTGTTTGTTTTTTTCACTTTTTGTGAGTTGTTTTGTTGCATGAACTTGTTCCTAGAATAATGGAAGAAATCCAGTAGTAAATATCGTGTAGGTTGACACTGACATGTAATGCAACATCCTGACTGCCCAGCTTCTTATTGTTGTGTACATCTGTGCCTTCATTTAATGTGATGTGAACAGCAGTGTAGTGGAGCACTTGAATGTTTATTTATTTACTGACATTTGATTACCAGGAAGGTCCGACAGGGAACATATTTTCAGTGGAAGCCCAGAGAGAAAAGTTCCTAACTATTAGAAAATATTGTGAGAGCAATAATTTTGCATTCTTTAAAAATAATACAAAAACAACTAGAGTTTAAATAATTATAGCAAACTGGACATAATATAAAGACATCGGTTAAGAAAAGATACAAGTTATAGGATAATGATTTAATTGAGAAATTTTAACCAGTTTGATAGAGAAATTAAATATAAGTTAGTGTAATGCAAACAGAAATTGCAATATGAAGCGAGAGAAAAACAGGTTTATGGTATATTTAGAGAGAAAGCCAAGGGAGAGGAATTTAAAGGAGTAAGTGAGAGAAAAAAGGAACAGTAAGGAGATTTAAAGTATGAATAGGTATTTGTTTACATGTAGTGATGTCATTTGTCATAGTGTTGAGCAAGAACAGAGCCATCTTTTGACTAGGAAGTCTTTCAGAAAGGTTTAGAAGGATGGGAGGGAGAGTATTGATGTGATGGATACAGATAAGGAGTTCCAGGCTTTAGCAATATGGCATGAGTGCAGACAATAGCCAGCAGATGTGATAGGTTTGTGGACAGATGGAAATGTTGGTCATTGGATTGTAATGACTGCCTGAGAATGTAATTGTGTAAAATGTTTTTTAGTGTTGGACAAGCAGATGGATTCTGTCTTCCCCGCGGTCGAGTGGCGTTCGAAAGACATGCATGAATGGGCATGCCTTCGTTGAAGGTTGGGCGTCAGGCTGGCAACTTGGCACCATAAAAATCTGCTGCCAATCATTAGCAGACTGGAGTTCCGCTGTGGCGACCCCTAACCGGGAAAAGCCAAAAAGAGAAACAATAACAACAAGCAGATGGATTCTGAATAGTTTTATAGTTGGTAAGAAGCTGCATATATATTAGCTGATGTGTTAGTTCTAAACAGTTTAGGGTTTTTAGTGCTGTACAGTGGTGGTTTCTGACAGGGTTATTTGCTGCAAATTTCATAACTTTGTTATAATATTTAAGTTTTGAGTTTTGTGGTGCTTCTTTATGGGAGTGCCATAAAGAAATGTAAGAAGGAGATAAGTAGTGGCAAGTGTAGCTTTAGTTGCATTGGTGAGAAAGTTTTTGCCTTCGTAAAGCATCCCTAGTTTTTCTTATGCGATTTTGTATATGCAGGATACATTTAAGATTATCGTCCACTGTCATCCTTAGTAATTTGCTATGAGAAGTGACTTCAATGGTTGTATTATCTAGAGAGAGGACTTTAAATTTTGTTTTTTTCATGGGAGAGGGATTTGGGGGAAAAAGTAGTAGTTTGACTTTGATGATGATGTTGCTACCTCACACAATACTCCTTTTACTAGTTCAGCTGCTGGCAGAGGTACCTTCTGCATGGAATCTGTATACCTTCCTCTATCCACAACATAGGTTTTCACAAATTTTTCTGGTGACATCCCCCACCCCTCAGCCCACATTCCATACACATGCTGAATAGGTAAAATTATAATTCTCTGATTTGTCCTAAGGGGTGTGTGTGTGTGTGTGTGTGTGTGTGTGTGTGTGTGTGTGTGTGTACCTGAGAGGCGGTGTGCATCCTGCAATCAACTGGCAAATGACTGTTGTCCTGACATAATAATTTCACTTCTTTGGGCCCAATGCTTGCAGTGGTAGCTCCCCTGAAAACTTTCAGTAGAATCAAGAGCATATCAGGGAATGAACAAAATCGGGTAAGTTCATAGACTGCTGTAGAGTGGTCTGGTCTGATAGTAGATGAATGAAACTTATGTCTGCTGAATGCCCACATTAGCCAATATGTTACTGTGATTTCTAGGCTGTACTTGCTAGCTTTCTCATAGAGGATCCATATTTCCTTTTTGTGCTTACCACTTTAATGGCTTTTCTTATTGGAACGCTGTGGTAGCATAAACTTTAATGTAGTCCCCAGATGTTTTGCCCCAGCAAATAAATAAATGGAAGGGATCATCACTGCAGTTTATTTGACACACTTCTCCTTTGATTGCTTATTCTTTCCTGTTGTAGAACTCTCATAGGTTTGCATTCCTTTCCTACCCTGTGCTATTTATTACTAATGACGAAATGGTCTGACCAGCGGAAAGAGTAAGGTACAGTACAGAGCTGTATGACCTGCACTACGTTTCAGTTATACGTGGTGTACTTAACCATATATTTCGATAACACTACTGATTAGGTAGACAGGTGACTAAAAAAAAAAAAGCAGTCACACATTAGACTATTTCTTGTCAGTCTGCTGTTTATTATTTTGTGTTTGGGAAAATAATACCATAAGTTTTTAGCCAGGAAGGAAAATAATTCATTTTATTTTTTTTACTAAGGGTCTCTTGAGATGGTTCCTCGTATTTTGAGTAGCATCCAGGGACATAGCAGTGCAAGATTCTAAGGCAGCTGATGGAAGTGGGGGGAGGGGAGTAAGTCTCTGAACAAAAGGTGCACATGTGTGTTGGGGGGAAGGGGAGAATAAGATTAAAGTTAGAACTGACATTTCAGGTTTGAGGTGACTTTCTTCAGGAGTACTCTGAAAGGAAACAGTGTAGTTCTGACTTTTACACTCCAGCCCATTTTGCCTCTGGGTAGTGAAGACCAACCCCCTTGCATCTGAGCGGCAGGACTTCAGAAAATCCTGATTGACAGCTTCCTTCAATGTTACTGAACTCCTGCCCTGTTCCCCATTTTCTTACCCTCTTTCTTCCTGCCTCAGTGCAGGCAGCAGCTTGACTTCACGTCTTTTATTATTTTCTGGTAAGGGCATGATTCTGTTTGAAACTTCATTTCTTGCTGTTGTAAAGTATTCCTTTGTTCTTTACTTTCTCTTCATTCATTCACATCAGGATTTGGTTTATGTGGTTGCTTACTTGAGATCTGCCCTCCACCCATTACTTATTAAGTCTGCTTTGTTTAGTAGTATGTGGTCTGATATTCAAGACAGAAGTGTTGCACAAGGGTGCTGCTTTGGAGGACCTCAGGGATCACAAAAGGCATTTGCAGTGGATCCAGTTCGCTGTTATTCGTTAATATGTTATCAGTGTAAAACCTGTGTCAGGTGCTAGCGAGCCCAGATGGCAAATGTGTAAAAAAGCATAATCTCAGACGATAGATGAGAAAGAGAAAAAAAGATGACATGTCTTTGAGAAGTAGTACACCATTCCTTAGGTTTGCTCAGGGATGTCAAAGTAAAACACTTTACAAGGACAGACAATTGTCCTGAGACTTGCTCCCTGCACATGAAGCTGTACTTTTCTTAAGAAAATGCTGGGGAGTATGTCATCAAAGCACTCAACAGCAAGAGGAATTAGAGATGGTGAAAAAAATTGTAGCGTAAAATAAAAAAAATAAAAAAATTTCTTTCTGGGTATTCAAACTGTCTTAAAGCTTCATGGCTTGTTTAAATACTGCAGTAAATTGTTGTATGTAGTTGCAAATGATAGAGTCACTTTAGGTTTGTCACTCCTTGAAGAAGTTTTCGTCTCTTTAGCTTCTAACCTTATATACTAAAATGGGGTGAAGGTATAAAAAAGAGCCAAACCTGTTGTGGCAAACATTGCATTGTGTGAGATACATAAACCCAGAGAAGACAGATTAAGGTAAATTACAGATTTGCAGTGCTCATGGTGAGATTCAAATGAAAATAATTAGAATTCCACCATTGAATACTACTAGATTGTCATTCTGTTACACTTGCCAACATACAACACTAGCACTTGTGCGGAGACATTGATATACACAGGCTAAGGCTATTAGCTGCAGAGCTAAAAACCTGACTGTATATAAACCACTTACATATTCTCCTGTTGTAATTTATTTATTCATCTAACTCGATCCTGGTTAGTCTGAGAAAAAGAGGCCACTAGTCACTATAGGCCTCTGGTTACAGAATGAAGCAAGTGTGTCTGTTGTTGTTAGGAGAAGGATGTTTTTTTTTTCTCTTTCTCCCTACCCAAACCCTTTCAAGGACTTAATCCTTTGGTAAATGGCTAAGAACAATTTCACACAGGTGTACATTTCAAAGTGGATGCAAGCATTTTGAATTAGAAGCTGTTGACTCAGTTTTCACATAGAAACAAAAGGTGCATGATTCAAACTGTACAGCTGGTTTGTGTATGCAACCAGACTCAACAATAGTGCGATGCTTTTTAAACTTGTACAACTCCTTGCCAGATATCTAAGTTGTCCAGTGGTGAGGTGTTACACCAGTACTAGGAGTGGTGCCCAAGTAAAGGGTCATAGAGCAGGTTACCTGAGATTAAAGCAATTTTGAAAATACATACTGTCTGTTTTAATGTTCTCAAGAAGATTAAGCAGGATCATTTCAAGACAATGATGTTCCCATACCCAATTATTTTTAGGAAGCTAAAAGTAACAACTCGAGGTAAGCAGGGCATTGCCTTTCTTTTGTAGATTTCAGAAGTGCTTGCCTGTGTAGCCATCTTGTGATGTCACTTCTAGTAACGGAACTTTGATAGCACTTCTTGTAATGCAAATTCCAAGACTGGAGTAACATTTTTTTATTTTTTGTTTTGTTTTTCATATATGCAGAACATCACAGTAACAGCTGAATTCAAGCTTTAGGTACTTCAGTCTGTAATCAGAACAGTGACAGCACAGGAACACTTTACTAGATTAGGGTGACCAAACGTCCTGTAAAAAAGGGATTGTCCCGTTTTTTCGCGATCGTACCCAGTTTCCCGAAAAAGTCTCTCGGGATGCCTAAATGTCCCGTTTCTATCAAATCACTAAAACTTCCTAATTATATAACTTCAAATAATATTTTGGCTACTTTTGAAAAGCTTGCAAAAATAAACAGGTATTTTCTGTTTACCTTTCTGAGTAACAGATGAGGGAGGAGCAGCTTTTTTCCATACAGATACTTGCTGCCCACTATGCTCTTTCTCTTTTGCGTATAATTTTGAGTGGGTGTGTAAATGCTGCGCTTCGTAATAAAATGCAGACTTGTGCTGTCCCTCCATACACCCGAACCCACAAGTGCCTCAACACAAGTTTTCAAACCATTATTACTCCTCATTGATGATGATGATGACGGACCGACTGATAGTGGTAAGAAAGATTGTGTACATAAGCATATTCTACATGTCAACCGCAACATCTGTATATAAGGGGTTGAAGTGCCCATTGAACTTTTCTAATACAAAAGCAGGTCATTTTAAGAATAAAAAAGTGGCTTCTTCCACCATACACACTTGTGATGTACGTTTCCTTCATTTACCACACAGTGGTGGTATTCAAGGTGTGGGTTGTCCTGCACATGTACTACATAACTGCATATGTGCAGCAGCTGATAGATTAAGCTGTGACATTGAAGGTATTGTTGTCAAACTCTTCTCTTATTTTTCTATATACACGGTGCGAACAGAGAGGCTAAAAGAATTTTGTGAAATGGTTGACGTCAAATTTGGCACTATTTTGGCGTATTCAAAAACTCGGCTGTCTTTGATGCCTGCAGTAGAACGAATTTTAAAGCTGTTTGATGCTTTAAAGGATTTCTTTTTAAACGAGGGAAAAAGCTTCAAAGATTTTGTTAACATTTTCTAATAATCCTTTAAGTGAGGCATACCTATGGTTTATCCATAGCCAACTCAGTATTTTTCACCAAGGAATTAAAAAGATTGAAGGAAGTACAAAAAGTGTTATGGAAGTCAATGATGTATTGGAATGTACTCTCAAAGCTTTGACCAGAAGAAAAGAGGAACAGTTTTTATCATTTAGCGTAAAATCCATTCTTAAACGGGCCAATATTACGCAACAAGACGAAATTAACTTCAAAAATGAAGTTAATGAGTTTTATGAAACCTGCCCACAATATCTTAAAAAAATGGAGTGTACCATTCTCCACCTTCTCAAAATTCAAATGGATGCTTTTGAAGGACATCCCCAGTTGGGAACAAATTGAAGAAACTATTTGTTTCTTCAACGAAAAAAGTATTGAAATAAATGATACTTTGCTATTTGATCAACTGGCATCGTTAGCGGATTTTGTAAGTGAAAATATTAGAGTGGACTGATGAAGATAAAAAAACACCTCAGTGTCACGAAAAGTGGGTTTGTTTTTTCAAAACCCATACTAGGCCAGAACAGAACTCTGAATTTTTGAAGATATGTCAATATGTGTTTGCGATCCCAGCCCATAATGGTAATACTGAAAGAATCTTTTCGCTCATGAACATTCAATGGACGGACGAAAGAAACAAGATGAGAGTGGAGACCCTTTCTACAATCCTGCAAGTTCTCTACAATTTCGAAATGGACTGTTATAGTTTTTACAAGTTTATATTAGACAAGAAGGAGGTTTTAACAATGGCTGGGACAACAGCCAAATATCCTCAATTTAAATCCTAGACTAGTGAAATTTAATTTGTTGTGTTGTATTATGTTGTAAAATATGTACAAATAAATAAGTATTCACTGCAAAATTATTGTTTTCGTTTATGATATGCCTCAGTGTTTAAATTAGATTACAAAAGTGAAGGTAAATTTAAAAAGATTTCTAAGACTAGGTCTCAAAATAGTTAAAATGAGCATATTTCAATAAATAGTTTCTGGCGGAGGCTCCCCGGACCCCTCTTTAGCTGGAGGGTATCCCCCAAACCCTCCTTGGGTGTGTCCCGTTTTTTCCAGTTCATGATTTGGTCACCCTATACTAGATGGACTTACCTTGAGTCAGAATATTTAGAAAAAAATGAAAAATGTAAGGGAAGTATGCTTGTGGAGGATGGTCTATTTAAGTAAAAGTAAAAATTCAGAGAAGAGACTAATCAGAAGGAAGGACAGGCAGTGTGAGATATTAATCTTGAAGTTGGAGAAAGGAGCAGCTATGAATATAGATCACAAGATGTTGACAAGTAAGTTAACAAGAGATTCGGGCATGAGATTTTCAGACTAGAAAGGAGGGCCTTTAGACATGGGAGACATTAGTCTTTTAACAGTAGATTTGGGAGGTCCCCATGTCTAAGGTGAGAAGGAAGAGGAACTTTGTTAAAAAAAAAAAAAAAATGGGCAGCATTAAATGTGGATTACATGGATGAAAGGGAACATCTTTGCCTAGTGTTCATTTCTGTGGATGAAATGATTGCTAGAGATTAAGGATTACCTGAGCAAAGTACTTGTGTGGTTTAGAATACTTATTTATTCATTTTATTTTACATTTGTTTACCAGGAGTGTCCAACTGGGCCAGAGGCCCATTTTCACTGGTGGCCCGGGGAGAAAAGTTCCATACAGAATAAATGTATAACAGATAACACACATGACATGGAATACGTTTATGCCTACATAGGACAATAATGCACAAAAGAAACAAAAAAAAAAAATAATGATCCAAAATTCAATTGCATATATTAAATACATAGGACAACATTACAAGCACCTTCCAGTAAATGCAGACAGGATAGGTACAATATATCATTTAACAATTAGATTTACTAAATTGATAAAGTTATGCCATGAACAGAGTTGTGTGTAGAATTTAGGAAGTGAGAAGTTCTGTTTGGTAGGCTGCTACTAGTCGTTTGTAAGGAAAGCGAGGAATGATTATTAGAACTTGACTTTTAGGTGTGGAAGAAATTTGGAAGAATTTGGATAATGGTAAGGAGGTAGGCAGTCAAAGATTCTTGTAAGGTGATAAAGATAGAGGTAGTCAAGAGGTTGGAGCCGTGTTAGAAGGGTAAGGAGAGAGGAGGTATTGGGTTAGTCAGGGGAAGTACAGGAGCAGAGCCAGATTTTGCTGAAGTGGTCTTGGAGGGGTAGTTTAAATTTCTGTGTGTTGGTGGTTTTCAGAGTTTGTTGGGGGATGGTGTTCCAGATTTTGTATATTTTGTGTGAGTGTAGAGATTCTCTGGAAGTATTATTAACTTTTGAGACTTTTAGGAACAGTTTCGCAGAGGTTCTTAATGCCCGGTAGTTGCTGTAAGGTTGTACTAAGTTAACCCTAATAATATTACATCTTAACCCTAATAATATCTCTATAAAGAAAATTCACCCCATTGAGCATTTAAACTAGCAGTAGCTGAGTACCTACAAAAAACAGTAGTCTCTATGCTGCACTCCATGTCTTCCTCAGGTTTAAGCCACCATTATAAATAGTTGGTATTAGAAGGAAATTTCATCAGTCTCTGTAAAGTCTTTATAGGGACCGGGACCTTCAGTATAAAATTCATTGGCCTTAAAGGTGCAGGATATTTACTGATTTGTGTTTGTTAATCAAAATAGAGCACTGATCCCAGTGAACCATTTTCAGGCTCATCTTGGGAGTACAGATTTTGTATAAAACAATGTAATTAGGCCATGTTAACAGGCTGAGTAGAATAAGCAATGTCATAGGTAAGTTACCCTGAAGTAGACGTGATTAGTACAGGTTTGCATAGGTAGACAGTGTTTATAACAAGAGTAGAAATCAACATCACTCTCAGGCTATGTTGGACTAAGATGTAGCTAAACAGAAATATGTATGTATATGCAAGAGCTTCATAAGGAAGGCATATGACGTATGTTCTTTCCTCCATCATTTCTTCTTTTTCTCGGTTTTTATAAATGCATTTTGGAATACAGTTTGGGGAAGTAAAAGGAAGGTAGGAGGTTAAATATGAATGAAAATTATGTGGCCAGGAGAGAAAAATGATTTATTTGAAATAGGGTGTTAAAGGGCTTTTGTTAACGATCAAGTACTTTTCGACTTAGAATATATCATAGCTTGAAATTCTGATGGCATTTGAAAGACATAGCATGCAGGATTGTTATGAAAGCATTTACAGGAATCAATCAATCAGAGATACTTTTTTTACCCTTTTGTTTCTAAAAGAAAGAGGAAGGGATTTCAACAGTTCAGGTGCAGAGATAGAGAAGTCGTGGTCACTGACTGAAAGTTTAGTTTGACAGGGTGTGAAGTAAAGTATTGTCAGCATTTTGAGAGTGGAGGTTATAATTGGATTGTTTTATTAACAGACGGAAAGTGGTTAAGTAGGAAAATAGGTCAGTGCAGATATTCTTAATGCAAATTGAAAAAAAAAAAGTAGGAGTGAAAACACTGTTTCTTGCAGTACTCCTTTGGTGAGTGGTTCTGATTGCGATAGGGATGAGCTAATCTTAACTTGTAGTCTTATATTAAAGTAGTAGTTGAGTCAAATAAAGTGAAGTGGTAACTAGTGTGGTGTGCAGTGCAAGTGTCCAAATCCAAGTAAGGAATCCAAACAGAGATAAAACAAACAAGTTCTTATTTACAAAATAAGATTAAGTGCTTTTGTCCTTATGAGTCAAGGTATACCCCTCAACCTGGAAACATCAAAAATCTGGACAAAGGCCCATGAAAAATAGGTACAAATCTGTATGCTGATTAACATAAAAGTTGCATACATAATCATGTCCCATCCAATCCAATGGAATTGTGGGATACCAACTTTCAAATGCAAACTGAAGAACAGGCAACCACAATATGGCCCCAATGTCCCGTTATTTGGCTATTTTGCTCCATTTACCATAAACACACTGTAATGTGCAAATTGCTTTACTTCTACAATGATTATTTGGATTTCATTTAAAACTTTTGTTTTACATTTTATAGCACAGATACTAATAGACATCTGCTAAACGAAGCAGTACAGTTTCACAATGAAAATAGACTTAGCATTAAAACTTGTCTGCCCTTGAAACTCACATTCATTGAAACAGCATTGAAACCCACATTGAAAGAAAATGCATCTGGCCAGTGGGGGATAAAGATTAACTTTGGGCTGTTTTCAAAGCATAGGTCCCTTGCACATGAAGCATACATGTCTTCTTTGATACACCTTCCTCACTGTATTAAATTATATTCCTTGCACAATACAGCACACTTGTTAGAGCTGGTTTTAACTTTATTTTTTCAACATTTTTCCAGTAAGCAGTGAAACAAAATGCATGAACCAATAATGACAAAACTGCCCAATTCAGAACATTTCCATCATAAAAGTTTACTCAAACTTCTACAGTCCACTAGTATCAGTAAATATGCACAATCTCTGCAGAAGTAAAAGTCATCTAAATAATTCCACGTTAAAGAGATCTGTAACTAATGAAGAGGTTGCTGCTAGCAAACAACTTTATATTTCATTGTTTCATCTATAGGTAAAGTGCCTGTTGCCCTTGAAGAATAAATTGCCTATGTTACATTAAATAAATTATAAGCTAGTAATATTTCAGTAGGTAATGGATGACAAACTGATAACAGGTTCATAGTTACTAGATATCTCCACCAAAGGAAGACATTCTTAGGACTGTAGCATTCACCCCCCTTTAAAAGAACAACACAGTACCGTATCGGCATACCACCTACATACTGTGGGAGTAGAACCCACAGCCTTTTGCAGCAAAAGCAAATATGCTACCTGTTGTGGTACTAACAATGCAAGTAGACTTTGCATAAACAGCACTAAACTTCTCTTTCCCCGAAGAACTGTGCAGCTCAAGAAATCAGGAAAAGGCCAAAATTTATTGGGGGGGGGGCCGCAAAGGCCCAAAACCAGGGACACATTTTAAATATTGCTTGTGTATAATCTTAGAAGGTTGCTAGAGTAAAATGTTGTATTACCATGTCTTTCCTGAAAGACAGGAAGACTGAAACTTAAATGGCAATCATTATTTAGTGAATTCAGTTCTCACTGATTTGTCAGAAAACCACAAATTTATTTTATTTTATTTAACATTTGTTTACTGGGAAAGTCCGACTTGGAACAAAGCTAGTTCTCAGTAAAGGCCTGGGGAGAAATGCTCCAGATGCATGTCTTTGTATCATGGGAGGAAACCGGAGCACCCAGAGAAAACCCACACAAACACAGGGAGGACATGCAGACTCTAAACAGAAGGCACTTCAACCGAGAATCAAACCAGAGAACCTCTTGCTGTGAGGTAACAACACTACCACTGCACCATCCAAATTTTAAGAGGAACAGACCAAAAGTATGAGCCAAACATTCCAGACATTCTGTGAAAATTTGTACAGTTGAGCGCTATAACTCCTTCAGTCAGAAGTGGTGGTATGGGTAGAGAACTCAGGCTCTTGCGTCTTGTACCCAACGGACAGGGTTTGAGCCTGAGTAACCATAACCACCTAACTTGGGGATTTTACACACATACACACACCCACACAACCTCCCTCCATATGCAGCAATATCACTAAAAGAATAACAAGTTTGACCAGAAAACGCACACATACATACTGTATATGGAGCAATATCACTAAAAGAATAACAGGTGTGACCAGAAAGAATGGAACATCAGCAATATCACTAAAATCCAAGTGTGATGGGATAGTGATTCAAATGCAATTGCAAATGGAACCGTCCTGTTCTATATATCATCATTAAAAGAATTGTAAGCAGCACATAAGAATAAAACGATCACACACACAACTATATGAATAATCCAAGTGTGATGGAACAATAATTCATAGGAATTGCAAGCAACAGTACATAAGAATAAAGTGGTCACACACAACTATATGAAAAATCCAAGTGTGACAGAACAGTAATTCAAAATGCGATTGTGCGAACAGAAACAAACAAAAAAAAAACAAAACCTGGGAAATTCGGGAATAAAGGGTGCCACCCAGGAATGGCACCCCATTATTTGGACCTCAAAACTGGTAAATGCCGAAGAAGTCAGTACGGTTGAGAGGTATGAGTCAAGGACTTCATCAGAATAAATTAAAACAAGCCTAAAAAG
This sequence comes from Protopterus annectens, assembly GCF_019279795.1. Classification (NCBI taxonomy): domain Eukaryota; kingdom Metazoa; phylum Chordata; order Ceratodontiformes; family Protopteridae; genus Protopterus; species Protopterus annectens. The sequence goes on along the minus strand of NC_056726.1, from coordinate 1,779,235,676 downwards.
GCAGTTAAGTACTATTTTCAAACCAGACATCACTTGCTTATTGGTTAATACCAAATAGTTTAATTAGCTTGGTTGAGTTGAACCTCACTTACAAACTCCTCCTCTTAAAGAACTACTACTATTAGACTGTTTGCAAACATGACAGTGGTTTAAACTGTTCAAGATCTTAAACTTTTTGTTGACATCCCACCTAGTTGAAAAAAGATTCAAAATCTTATTTTGTAAATAAAAACTTGTTTGTTTTATCTCTGTTCAGATTCCTACTTGGAATTAGAGACTTGCATTGCATACTACACTAGTCACCACTTCTTCAGTTTATTTATAGCATGTTTGAGGACTGTTGGACCCTCCTTTTTTGTTTAGTAGTTGAATCAACGTGAAGCTTTCTCACTTGTTCTAATAGAGTCTTTGACAGTAGGTTATAATCTTGCTGTGTTGTGTCTTTCGGCTTTTCCCGGTTAGGGGTCGCCACTGCAGAACTCTGGTCCGCTAATGATTGGCAGTAGAGTTTTACGTGCTGGCTTGCCGGGCCTAACGCACAACCTTCAAAGAAGGAACGCCCGTTCACGCATGTCGCCACACAGAAGACGCTCAGAATCGAACGGGCAATGTCTAACTGTGAGGTGACAACGCTACCGCAGCACCACCACCGCAGTCACAGTAGGTTATAATCTGCTATGTAAAAATCATTAGAAAGGTCAACAAGTACTGCTCCTGGTAGTTTAGCTTTATCCATATTTAGAGGGATTCCATTTGTAAATGTCCAAATGGCTGTTCTTTTACTCCTACCTACCCAAAAATCATGTTGTTTTGATGTGAGATAGGTGTATTGTTTTATCTAAGTAGTGAGATGGTTACATATTAACTTTTGTAAAATAGTCATTAGTAGAGAAGGAATTGATGTTGGTCTAAAACTGGTGGCTGATGTTGGTTGAGTTAGGTACTTTAGGAAGAGGTTTGACTATAGCTGCTTTACATGTTGTGTAGATAATGGTGTGGGATATTGCCAAGGTGATGAAGGCTGTTGGCTCTGGTGGGGCATTTTCAGAGGTTTGTCATTTGGGATGAGATTGCTAGAGCTGTATGGTGGCTGGTTACAAAGTTTGTCCAGAATTGCTTAATATTTGGTGTTTTGGTTGTTGGGCTTCAACAAAGATTTTGTGTCTTCTGAATGATTTTTAGCTGTGGTTGTAAGTTGTATGTTCCAAAGGGAGCAAGCATTATCTATAAATTTAAGGAGTATTTTGAGCTCTGATGAGATCCAGTTGTGTAATTTCAGCTTGAAGAGTTTTTTTTTTTTTTTTTTTTTACATGGTGGGAGGTGGTACTTATCTTGTAGTTAAAATGTTTGCTACTGTTCATTGTTAGAGCATTATATAATTGAGGCCAGTCAAAATATTTTAAGGTGGTGTTTCGTTTTGTGGTCTTTGTTTTTAGGTGAAAAGTTATTCTTTTTGAAAGCAGTTTAAAAACAGTGGTTTTGATACTGGAGTAAATGGTACAGTGGTTGATGAAAGGGGGACAGGAAAGAAATTAATTGCTGAGGTTGCTTGGGGTATATTGAAATCTCGTAGGATGTGTTGGCCCAGAACTGAACTTAGGTCTTGTAGGTTTTTTAATGAGCTGAATGAGACAAAGGTCTACAAATAGCTCTTTTCAGTTAAGAGTTAAAAATGGTTGAGGATGTTTAAGTTAAAAGTCTGCTATGATTATATTGAGTTTGTTTTATGGGAATTTGGTTAATCAGGGTTTGCAGTTTGTCTTTATTGGATGGTAGGCTGTGGCAGTGTAATTTTTGTTTTTGTAGTTCTGTAAGGGTGTGGTATCGTGTTATTACAGATAAAGGAAATCTGAGTAGTAGTAGTAGTATGATAGTACAGTACACTAATTAGGTGCACCGTGCAGTGGATTAGCAAGGAGGAAGTAAGGATAGCTATGAAGAGAATGAAGAATGGAAAGGCTGTTGGTCCCGATGACATACCTGTGGAAGCATGGAGGTGTTTAGGTGAAATGGCAGTTGAAAAAGTGTTTTGGTACCGATTTTTAAGAATAAGGGTGATGTGCAGAGCTGTAGTAACTACAGAGGGATTAAACTGATGAGTCACAGCATGAAGTTATGGGAAAGAGTAGTGGAAGCTAGGTTAAGAAGAAAGGTGATGATTAGTGATCAGCAGTATGGTTTCATGCCAGGAAAGATCACTACAGATGTGATGTTTTCTCTGAGAGTGTTGATGGAGAAGTACAGAGAAGGTCAGAAGGAGTTGCATTGTGTCTTTGTGGATCTAGAGAAAGCATATGACAGAGTACCTAGACAGGAGTTGTAGTATTGTATGAGGAAGTTGGGAGTGTCAGAGAAATATGTAAGAGTGGTACAGGATATGTACGAGGGTAGTGTGACAGCGGTGAGGTCTGCTGTGGGAGTGACAGATGCGTTTAAGGTGGAGGTGGGATTACATCAAGGATCAGCTCTGAGCCCTTTCTTATTTGCAATGGTGATGGACAGGTTGACAGACGAGATGAGACAGGAGTCCCCGTGGACTATGATGTTTGCAGATGACATTGTGATCTGTAGTGAGAGTAGGGAACAGGTGGAGGAGACCCTAGAGAGGTGTAGATATGCTCTAGAGAGAAGAGGAATGAAGGTCAGCAGGACTAAGACAGAATATATGTGTGTGAATGAGAGGGAGGATAGAGGAATGGTGAGGATGCAGGGTGTAGAGCTGGCAAAGGTAAATGAGTTTAAGTACTTGGGATCAACAGTTCAGAGTAATGGTGAATGTGGAAGAGAGGTGAAGAAGAGAGTACAGGCAGGATGGAGTGGGTGGAGAAGTGTGTCAGGAGTGATTTGTGACAGACGAGTACCAATAAGAGTGAAAGGGAAGGTCTACAAGAGGGTAGTGAGACCAGCTATGTTATATGGGTTGGAGACAGTGGCATTGACAAAACGGCAGGAGTCAGAGCTTGACGTGGCAGAGTTGAAGATGTTAAGATTTGCACTGGGTGTGACGAGGATGGATAGGATTAGGAATAAGTATATTAGAGGGTTAGCCCAGGTTGGAAGGTTTGGAGACAAAGCCAGAGAGGCAAGATTACATTGGTTTGGACATGTGCTGACGAGGGATGCAGAGTATATTGGGAAAAAGATGCTAAGGATGAAGCTGCCAGGTAACAGGAAAAGAGGAAGGCCTAAGATAAGGTTTGTGGATGTGGTGAGAGAGGACATGCAGGTGGTTGGTGTGACAGAGCAAGATGCAGAGGACAGGAAGAAATGGAAACAGTTGATCTGCTGTGGCGACCCCTAATGGGAGCAGCCGAAAGAAGAAGAAGTTTGTAGTCTCATCTCATTTGACCGACTTGTGGTTATTCAACCCCAAAACATCTAAAACCTTGGAAGATCACTGCACAAAACATTGACACAGCCAAAGTCACAAAACACAAATCCGATTTCTTTTTGCTTTTTGCAGGGGGCAAGCCCCCTTCCATCCCAGATATGCAGGTAATTCCCTAATGAACTAATATATACATATGTTTGTGTGTGTGTGTGTGTGTGTATATTTATATATATATATATATATATATATATATATATATATATATATATATATATATATATATATATATATATATATATATATATATATATATATATATAGACACACACACACACACACACACACACACGGGTTCACGTTATATCCTCGAAATACTGAAATATTGAAATTCAGTATGTCGAGGCTATAAAGTGGAAACCTGAAAAGAACGAAAACTCAGAAGCGCGAAATTCAAAATACCAGAGATTTTGAATTACCTCTTCTGGTGTACACAAACACACACCTTCTTCCCCCACATACATACACAAGCTTTGTCCTACATAAAAGCAGGGGGGCAAGCACCCGTGCATCCCCCCATGTGGAGGACTGCACCCCCCACCCCCTACTTAAATATTCAAACTCCGAGGTCACACTACATACAAAAACGCACAAAACACCACCACACAAGCTACATTCTCCTCGCACACACCGCAGTAATGAAACACACCAACACACACCACAGCCTCTACCCAAAACCCTTAACACATAAACGCTTACCCGAATCCATAACCACAGCGAAACACCAGAAGTGCTAATTTAAAATCTCTGGTATGTGAGATTTTGAATTTCACGCTTCTGAGTTTTCATTCTTTTCAGGTTTCCACTTTATGGGCTTGAAATACTTAAATTCGATATTTCAGTATTTCGAGCTTCTAAAGTGAATCCGTACACATACATACATACATGCATGCACATATATACACTCAGATACACATATCCACATGCACACACACTCACACACTAAGCACCAAAACTCCGAACTCTAATAAATTTAAACCATGAAAGTCTTTAAAACCATGAAATCCATGCCACTCCAGACCAGAGAATAAGCATTATCATGGGTACTGCAGGGTGGCAAGTCAGGGATTTTGAAATTGTTGCTTTTTGAATCTTTTTGATTACCAGTTTTATGTATGTATGTATGTACATATATATATATATATATATAGATATATAGATATATATATATATATATATATATATATATATATATATATATATATATAATATGTATATAATGTATGTGTGTACATATATAAAATATAAGTGTGTCACAGATGTTCGAAGCATCAAAACTTTGAACACCTATCATATCACTAAAACAGTTAGAATCACAAAGATTTGAGTACACTCTAGTTCCAACCACAAATATTCAAAAGAACACAAAATCTGTTTTTTTTTTTTGCTGGGGGTCATGCCTTCCACACCCCCTGTAAATTATGTATACTAACTCTTGAGTTCACATTACGATAGGGAATAGGCAAATTCCCCAATCTCCACTGTATTGCTGTGTCGCACTGAAAAAAAAAAAAGCCGTTACATTTTGATTAGCTGATTTTCAGCCATATTGGCTTTTTTCAGTTTGGAATGTTTAAGCTTCAATGGGTTGAAGAGAACCCATATACGTGTGTGTGTGTGTGTGTGTCTGTCTGTCTGTCTGTGTACATGTGTACACACATACATACACACACGAACTCTGAGATTGCACAAAGTTGGCAAAGAGGGAGAAAGTGAGGAAAACAGCTCACCTTCGTGCTCTTCTGAGTTTGTCTGGCATGTCAGGATGCCATTGATCTTTTAGGATGGACGTTCTGAGCATCAGTCAATTATGCAGTGACAAGTAGTAGGCTCCAGTACTAATTCAGTACATCAGGTACACAAAGTGAAGCTGCCACAGAAAACGTGTAATTGTTTTTCTCCAGCACTTTGTTGTGAAGCCTTCTTGGGAAATGCAAAAGTTAATGCATGATATCACTAGATTTCAAAGGTATTTAATTAAAAGTTAAAGATACAGATCATTTTAACCAGCGTGAACATGACATATATAATTTCACAAAAAAAGAACTGGTACACTTCTTAACAGAACATTGGTAATAAAGAATTTCATATACTTCTTTTTTTTTTAAACAATGGACAAATTATTTTATAGTTATTTAAACAAATGCAACTGTTAAGAAGAAGAGCAGATATGTCAAACTGGATATTGCCAAGAATGATCTATGTTAAGACCTATAAGAGACATTGTGCCAAGCTTAAGGATGAAAGATGCTTCTAAACATGTTAAACGTCTCAACTTATCCTCTCCTTGAATAGGTTATGGTGCACCTACAACTGTAAATCGAAAATTAGCTGTTACCTCATGAAATTTGTAGGCAAATGATGCTGTCAAACTTGCTGCACTCAGATTAACTCTGCATCCATGGTATATGAATGTTTACTTGGCACTTGTTTTGTCTTATGTAAAATTGGGCATTTGACATTTGCAACTAATTCCATAGGCAGCCATGTCCATCACTTTTTTGAGTTACAGAAGATAACACAGCATGATATAGCCACCTTTCATCAATTACTTGCAAAAAATGAAAGCATAGCTTTGGGCAAATCAATTGTCTGATGCATAAGTATTTTAAAAGACAATTCATCAATATTTAGCACTTTAATAGGTTCACTGGTTTATACTAGGCTAATGACCATCAGGGTCTTTATAAGCCTAGCTGTGCAACCTAACACAGTTTTGTCCCCGAGTATCTTGGACGCCTATATGATAGGAGTATGTTAGTAAGGAGGTAGCTAAGGGTCATATGGAGTGGACATGTTAGTTTGGGATTAATTTACTTGCTTTCAACTTCTGTCTGTCAAAGAAATGGGTCCAGACCAGGGGTGAATTTGAGATTTCCCATCCAGTGATAAAGGTTTTGTTTGAATAGGGTCAGGGATGAACTTTGCTTCACATGGATGGGGAGCTTGTTCTGTAGTGTGGAGATCCCTTGAGACACATATTGGTCTCTCCATCATGTTCAATTTATGTCTTGTGCAAAGTTCAGGTCCATGGATATAGTGATCTGAAGTTGTTAATCTTCTTCCATTCCTCACTGATGGGTACGGTTCCAAAGCCTCGGAACTGAGTTGGCTAAATACCAAGCTAGCGTACAACAAACTCTCGAGCCACGCTACTACCCACAGTGCCCTTCATCCTGTACCCCAGATCTCGGTTGCCGCACAGCCATATAGCAGCGTTTTCACCAAGCTCTCCAGCTAAGTAGTTTTGACTTATATAAACTGTGTATTTCTCCAATAATTTTTCTACTAGTGTCTTTCTCATAGTCTAGCTCTATCCACAGGTATTTTTTTTCTTACCATTGTTGGTATTTTCTTGCCTTTCCTTACCTTTTACCACCCTTGTGGTAACTCTTCATACCATTGCCTTCTCTCCCTCTCTTCTTTTGTCTGAGTGAGTGCTAGTATGTAAGAGAAAAAGGGTACTTCAGGTTTTAAACACTGCATGTCGTGCAGTGGTAAATTACCGAACAGCGACTTGCATTTTAAATGCGTTTATTGTTTGGGCATTTCGCACCTTTCTGCGACTCCCCCATGTGATATTTGTGCAAGTTTTAGTCAACGGACATTGAATGAACGGCACAGCAAATTGATTCTGAAAGGATTGCTTTCCTCTCCTTTCTCGGAGGCTATTTCTGAGGAGGTCTAAACCCCTTCAATCAAGGACAAGAAGCATCCCCGCTCAGACCCCTCTTCACCGGCTGGTGACAGGGGCAAGAATCATCGATCTAAATCCTGTAGATCTTCCTCCGAGCATTGGCTTGCTGCCTCGGTGCCACCGATTTCGGCACCGAGCGCAGTTTCTGGGAAGTCTGACTTGTTGGTTCCGGGCTTGGCACTGATGACTACTGAACTGCTGATTGCTTCGGTTCCAACCAGTCTGGTTCTAGACACCTCAGCACTGACCTCACATTTACAGACACCGGCTCAGACAACCTCGGATCCGATTTTGACTACTACCCCGATTGTGACTTCGGCTCCGAGTCCCCTCTCGGTGCCGATCTTACTGTTTACGCAATTCAAATCAGAATCCTCAGCTCCATTGAGTTCCTTACCACGGACCAGGTATTCATCTTCTGTGGATCCATTTACCGGACAAGCCTACAGTCCCTTTCTGGACCGGCCTGAATCCCCTTCCGGGATATCGGTTAGGTCTGCCAGGAGCATGTCCAAAATAGACATCGTCAGGTACTGACTGCAAGAGGAATCTCCAGACCCTATTCCGCTCCGGGTGTTGGGATTTTTCCTCCTTCGTATTCTCTTGATGGAGGATCCTTCGGTTCCAAGGCCCCCTTGCCCGTTGCTTTCAATGGGGCCCCTTCCTTCGGCACCGACTACTGTGATGCCTGAAGCATCTAAGCCCTGGTGGGTGTCAGTTCCGACGGCAGCCCACCTTACTCAACCCCTTGCTTCGGGGGTGGAATATTCGGTCCAGTCTCGGAGGTGGGCTGTTCGGTGCGGGGTATGACCCCGGTTCCGATTCAGTCCTCTTCGGTTCCGGGCTCCCATCCCTCTTTGGGTGGGCCCACCTTCCGGATTATGGAATGGGCTCTGGCGGCTAGCAATTCCCCTCCTTCAGCTCCGCCTTTGTTTCCCACCCCTAACTCAGCCATTGCCGGCCCTTAGCAGGGGACCACTAATCCAAAGCACCCCCTTTCCGAGGCCTCTTCAGACATCCCCACCGAAGAGCCCCCTCTGAAGAGGGTGTGCAAAAGAAAACACATGGACTCACCTGAAGAGACCCTTACTGAGGATATGGATTACGATGATGGGAAAGGTTCCCCTAGATCACCAGCCTGACGATGTTTCCTTTGGGGATATCTTGGAGATTTTGAGTCAACGGGGTGACTGGAAATCTTCCACCCCTTCCCCGGAGGAATCTGTATTCCTACAAGCTTTCCATTCCCAGTCCACTACTTCCTGGGTGACCCCTCCTGCAGATGAGTTGGTCAAATTCATCGTGCAGCGAGCTTGGAAGAGTCCGGATTCAGTAGAAGCTATCCCCAGGAGATCAGACAAAGTACTTTTTCCTCCAGAGGATCAACCCCATTGGTCGAAAGGCTTGCCAGTAGATGCTGTGGTGGTGGCGGCGGCCACAAAGAAGGACCTGGTGGAAGAGAGTCCTGCTGTTCATCCACCCAACAGGGAGTCCCAGGCGGTGGACAGGTTAGGGAAGCGAGTTTTTGCTGCAGCGACCTTTGCCGTGTATTCGCTGAATTTCCTAGCACACTTTACGAGACTCCAGAGAGACCTTATTTCCGAACTCTCTGGTAGCCGTACAGGTCAACTGTCGGATGGAGCATGTGACAAAGTGGCTTCCCAACTTGCCACCCTTGAAGCGATTTCGAATTCCTCCATGAGGTTGCTCTCTCACACAACCAAAGGAGCAGCTAGAGCAGCAGGTGCTGGTGTGGTTGTCCGACGTCATGCCTGGATGCGCATTTCTAACCTACCAGATTCCTTCAAGTCTTCCTTTTTGAATGCCCCTATTGAGCCCTCCATGCTCTTTGGTTCTAAGGTCAAGGATACTTTGGCCAGGTGCGAGCAGGACAGAAAGACCTTGTCTGCCATGGGCCTGCACTTCTCCAAACCTCAGCGTTCCTTCTCCAGGAACCAGAGGAGTGGAAAGTTGTGGCACAAGAAGCCGCAAGGTTTCTTTCATGACGCACATGGCGAGGACTCCTTCAGAGGCAGAGGGGGGTCCGACGGTGGAGGATGCCCCTTTAGGGGCAGAGGGGGTTACCGGAATCAGGGCTCCAGAGATTCTTTCTCTGGTAGGCCCTATCAGCGCTCCTGAAGCGTTGCCCAATTGCTTTCCTCTGGAAGCAGTCTGGGAGCGTTTCTCTCTGCACCAAACAGCCTGGTTCTCCATTACCGACAATCTGTGGGTGCAGAGAATTATCACCTGAGGCTATCACATTCCCATTAAATCCTTTCCAAGATCTCAATTCTCCCTTCCCGACGTACCACCCAGTCAAAGGGAGGAGGCAGCTTCCGAAATCAAGAAGCTTCTTCTAAAGCGAGTCACTCAAAAGGTCCCCCCAGATCAATGTGGATTAGGGTTCTACTCCAGACTCTTTTTGGTGCCATAAAAGACAGGGGACTGGAGGCCCATCCTGGATCTCAGTCATTTGAACAAGTCAGTCATACAAACCAAGTTCCGCATGGCCACTATTCAATCCATCATTCCATGTCTTTGGGAGGGTGTGTGGATGTGCTCTCTAGAACTCCGGGATGAGTATTACCACATCAAAATGGACAAACGCTCCAGGAGACTTTTGCGCTTCCGGCTGGGAGACCATCATTTTCAATTCAGAGCCCTGCCTTTCGGTCTCTCGACGGCCCCCAGTGTGTTCACGAAATGTCTAGCAGTGGTGACAGTTCACTTGAGACTTCACGGATTCCAGGCGTTTCCTTATCTGGACAATTAGCTCCTCTCCGCCCCCACCAAGCGTCTACTGACTAGGGCCCTTCGCTACACTCTGTCTCTGGTGGAGTCTCTGGGTATTACTATCAATTGGGAAAAATCAAACCTTCAGCCTCACAACAACTGGAATTCATAGGGGCTATGTTCAGCACTCAGCCCGGCCTAATATCTCTTCCTCATCACAGGTTCCTAAGACTGAGAACACAAGTGCAAGTGATACTCGACCGCAGGAAAGTGTCTGCAAGGTGGCAGCCATTCCCATTGTTCCATTGGCCAGACTTAATATGCGCCTGTTGCAGTGGCTTCTTCAAAGTCAATGGATACACAATCATCATCTCTTGAACGCACTAATCCTCATCACCGATCTCTGCAAACAGGATCTCCTCTGGTGGATAAGAATGGACAAAAGTCTGGTGTCACCCCTTTCAACCTCTTCAGCCCAATGCCACGGTGACTATGGACGCTTCCCCGATATGGTGGGGGAGGCCACTTTCAGGGAAAATCTGTTCAAGGCACGTGGTCTCCTCTAGAAGTCGACTTACATATCAATTTTCTTGAGCTCAGAGCTGTGTTACTGGTGTTACAAGCTCTCCATCCTCTTCTTCTTCTCGGACTGATTGCTATCCAGTCCGACAACATGTCTGTGGTCTGGTACATCAACAAGCAGGGAGGGACCAGATCTTACCCCCTTTGCCGCGAAGCTATGAGAATTTGGCAGTGGGCGATAGCTTCCAACTATTTCCTGATTGCTACACACATCCCGGGGAGTTCCAACGTGATTGCGGACAGGCTGAGCAGATGCATCCTGCTTCCTCACGAGTGGTCTCTCAACCCAAGAGGTGGCGGAGGAAATTTTCAGCCGCTGGGGCCGGCCTTGCTGCGATCTGTTTGCCTCCCCCTCCAATACGAAGTGCAGGAGCTACTTTGCCCTCTTTCCTCCGCAGGGGGAGTCCCTGAGAGATGCTCTGATTCACATTTGGCCTGCGGGTCTCCTGTACGTTTATCCTCCCATCCCCTTGATACCCTTGGTCTTAAGGAAAGCAATTCGGTTGAAAAGCAAAATGATTCTCATTGCTCCATTCTGGCCTTGATAGGTTTGGTTCCCCTTCCTTCAGCCACACCTGCTCCGACCTCCTTGGATCCTGGACTTCCGTCAGGATCTCATTTCTCACCCCCAAGGGTTGTCATCTCCAAATCTGACCACGCTCAAACTGACAGCTTGGTTGCTCCACTTCCGTTAGTAGCCAGGCTTGAATCACTCTCTTCTCCGGTACGGAATATTATTTTGACCTCCCATAAACCTTCTACCAGAAAACTTTATAAAGACAAGTGGAAACACTTTTACTTGTGGGCACAAGAGCGGTCTCTGGATCCTGTTTCTGTTCCAGTAGTTACGGATCTTCAATACCTGACCGAGCTTTTCCTTAACGGGCCTTCTGCATCCACGATTCGGGTGCATCTAGCTGCCATCTCCAATTTCCATGATGGTTCAGATGGAATTCGTATTGTATCTTCTCGTCTGTGTAAGAAGGGGATTTTTCATTCTAGACCTCCCATTAGGCAACCTATGGAATCATGGAATCTGTCTAGGGTGCTTCAAACTTTGGCACTACCTCCCTTCGAGCCGGCTGCAACCTGTGATGTGAAATTTCTGTCCTGGAGGTCCTTGTTTCTGGTGGCGGTTACTTCAGCCAGACGATGTTTCAGAGCTGCAAGCATTATGCATTGAGTCCCTATTTGATTTTCCATAAGAACAGAGTATCACTTTGCACCAGTCCTACTTTCTTAACCCAAGGTGGTTTCGGAATTCTCTATTAATCAGTTCATTGAGTTGCCCGTGTTTTTCCCTAATTATACCAACAAAGGGGAATACTGTCTCCATTCCTTGGATGTCCACAGACAGTTATGTTTTTATTTGGACAGGACAAAGTCATTTTGTAAGTCAGATCAGCTTTTTGTTGCCTTTGCGGGCTCTAGAATGGGATCGGCAGTGTCTAAGGTTACCTTGTCTAAATGGCTTAGGGATTGCATCTCCTTTGTTTATTCTCTGGAGGAGGAATCAGCTCCTGGCCGCATTAAACCTCATTCCACTAGAGCTGTGGCTGCTTCTGTCACCTTTTATGCTAGGGCTTCCATGGATGATATTTATGCAGCCGCCACTTGGGCTAAACCCCATACCTTTATCAAGCATTACAAATTGGATCTGATCTCCAGGGGAAGAGCTGCCTTTGGCTGTATGGTTCTCCAGAATGTTCTTCCATGAGGACCACCCAGATTCTGTAGTAGCTAGGGACTCCGTCCCATCAGTGAGGAATGGAAGAAGATTAACAACTTCAGATAAAAAAATTATGTCTTATCATAACGTTCCATCTGAGTTGTTGATCTTCTTCCATTCATCACACCCTCCCACCTTCCCCCGCCAAAGGCTCCTGGCGGATCTTCAGGTCATTTCGGTGTGTTAGAGTGTTTGCGCAGATATGGCCTCTGCCTTTATTTCTGTTTGTAATATATGTTTCTACTATATGTTCTGCAAACTCAATCTGAGGTATGGGATGAAGGGCATTGTGGGTAGTACCATGGCTCGAGAGTTTGGTGTACGCTAGCTTGGTATTTGGCCGACTCTGTTCCGAGGGTTTGGAACAGTACACATCAGTGATGAATGGAAGAACATCAACAACTCAGATGGAACGTTATGGTAAGACATAACTTCTTTTTTCTAGTGCTGTTTTTTGCAGATGTGCAAGAGATCCATCAGAGCTGAATGTCAGGATGCCTTATATGCCAGGCATAGATCACAGCTGTAGAAGACTGAACAGAGAGAGGGCCTTAAGGCTATCTGTGTAGGACAGGGTGTTCGTACCCCGGATTTTCCTGGTGAGGAACCTTTGAGGGCACTTTAACTGTTACAAGTACCTGGTTAGGTACATGCCAAAGGGGGCATTGCATTCCATGATGGGTCTGATAAGCACTTTGTAGAGTGGTACTGTAACTTCCTTGAACCAGGATGTCATACTTTGCTTATGAGTTGGGCGACATAGAATGATTTTCTTACTATCTTGGCTACGTGTTGGTCAAAGGCCATATTACTCTGTACATATGTTCTCAAACTACCAGGTCAACTCTTAAGAGTGGTTTATCGATGGAATAATTAGCTTAGGTGGGCTATTTCCCAAAGTGCACTTTAATTAATTTCTTTGCACTGAGTTTTAATCTGTGGCTTTGGCACCAGTCATTTGTTTTTGTTAGATCCTCTTGTAGGATTAGATGTCATGAAGGGAATTCTATGATCCAGTTTACAGTCATCTGCAGACTTGGTGAACAGGAGGCCGTTGACATTAGCCTTGACTTCCAAGAAGTATATGCCAAACATTAGTGTGCCCATCATGGATCCCTGGGATACTCTGGTGGTGACCAGTCTCCTGGTGGAGGTGTTCTCACAGATCCTGATGTCTTGTGTTCCATTTGTGAGCCAGCCAGCAATCCATTGAGTTATATTAGGATTAATTCCTAATTGTGAGAGTTTCTCAATAGTACCCCTGTGGGGGTATTGCATGAAACGTCTTGGTCTGGTCAAGATAGATGGTATGCACCTTTTTCCCATCATCCAGTGTCTGTTGGTTGCCAGTGTCTTTGTTGATCATTTCCATTTTTATTTGTTCTATGGCTTTGCATATTAGACTTGTCAGACTGATGGGACTGAAGTTCCTAGATTCAGTTGATGGTCCAACCTTATGAAGAGGGATGACCGTTATGGCCCTCCATTTACCTGGCATGTAACCTGTTTTTCAGCAGTACTTGAAGAGTGCCTCAAGTGGTTTTGCTAGGTCTTGCTTTAGGCTGTTTAGGAGGTAACCATGGATATTGCTGGGGCCCACTGAAGCAGTGTTTTTGACATTAGTGAGTGGACCTGCTCCCTGTTGATAGCTGGGGGATATGCTAGAAAGGATTTCATAGGTGGGAGTGGGGCTGAAGTCTGCTAGTAGATTCATTATATCACCCTGGTCACTGAGTGTCGTGCCATTTATGAGCAGTTCTGCACACTGCTAAGTGTTACTTTTAAGGTTCCTGACATTGCTCTTGAAGGCCTTGTGATTGTCCTTAACCTGAGGGACTATCCTGTCCTTGTAATTGGCCTTGTTGAACTTTATTAGACCTATTAGTTTCTTGTTTAGTTGAATCAGGGAGCTGATGTCTCTATGAGAGTTGCTTTTTCTGATTATGGTCACAACTTTTTTTCTTTTGCTATGTACCCTTTTATGGTAAGGATTCCACCAGTGGAGTTTGTTTTTGGTGTTAGATTTGAGCTTACTACTGGTAGTATGGCGGCCTCATTGCAGTCATTTACGTGTTTTTACAGGGCTTCTATAAATAATTCTACATATGTAGTTGTGTTCTCAGGGTTTGGGGAGCCATGAATTTCGACAAACTATTGCTTAATAGGATGCAGTTTGCTTTAGAATAGTTCATAACTGTAATAGGTTTGGTTGGGTTCTCCGGGTTTATTTCTGTTTCAAAGGAAACAGCTTTGTGGTCCGACCTCAACAATGAGGATGTGACACGTGGGGGGGGGTGTTCTCTCTTGTTGGTGAGTACTAGGTTCAGTATGGTTGATCCTGTGGTTGGAGTGGTGTGCACTATCAGGTCTAGAGTTCTCATGTTGATAAAGTCCAGGAAACATTGTACGTGTGAGTTAGAGACAGTGCATATTTCCTGGTCTATAGAGCAGTACGTAAAGGCTCCCATGAATAGGTTGTTTGATTGGATGGTGAGTGCCTCTAGTATGTCTAGGTAAGAACTGTGAACTTTGTGGGTCATAGACGGTGACCTGTAGCTGCCCAGGATATGGTAAGGAACATTCCTCGTGGAGAATTGGAAGTGGATGAACTTCAGGGTATTATCTTGTTTAACTAATCTGGAGTTGTATTTGTTGCTAACAGAGATCAAGACACCTCCACTCCTAACACTGTCTGTGCTGCTGTTGATCTAGATGTGTGGAAGGGACTGTAGCCTTGCACTGCCAGAGTATTTTCTGTGGCTTTAAACCAAGTCTTAATAACAGCACAGATGTCCACATTCTCCAGAGTGAAGAGAGCTTGTAGGATGTGCAGTTTCTTGTTTAGGCTCCTAGCTGTGAGTAGTAGCACCTTAAAGTTGTTTTGATATTGTTTGCTGTGTTGGCAGTTTGTTAATTTTGACATTGTGAAAAAATGCTTTGAGTGGGGTGAATAAAATTTTAGCCAATATCTAAAAGCCCAGGGGGGACAGGTGCAGACCATCCTTAGCAAAGCAACATGCTCTGTTAACCATGTCCTCCAGTGCTGATAAATATTGGTTCCCCCTTGGAGTGACACCAAAAACTACGCCAATTATTAAAGTCAATAATTTTCTGTTCATACTGTGGCATCTTCCTTGGTGATGATAGAATGCTGCTGAGTGCAAAGCACATACCTGTCTGTGACACACATTCATAGAGAGATCCATAATGATTCTTTTCATAGTCCATTGAGGTACATTTTGGGTCATTTACACGCACATGGGCAGTGATAGAATCATATTGGTACCTGAGGTGCACTGATTTGAGTGAGTGCATGATATTGTGGGTCCTAGCTCCTTAAGCCAACTGACCATTATTTTCTCCTCATCCAGCCTGGTGGGCATGGTAAAAATTCCTTCTGTTTACCCTCATCATTAATGTATTTCATTTCTTTTTAAAGATCTTACAGGAAAACAGGAGAAAACAAAATGTATTCTGTAACAAGGTGTATTTTCTGTGTGTCCCTTTTAACATCATTGTTCATTGAACTACTAGTCATTGCAAAGCACTGTCTAGGCCTTCCTGTAGAAGAAGTTTTACTGTTAGCCTGTCTCGAGAGTTAAGAATACCCTTTGTCTAACAAATTTCTAGAAATGTTGTGTCTTTCGGCTTTTCCCGGTTTGGGGTCACCACAGCGGAACTCCAGTCCGCTAATGATTGGCAGTAGATTTTTACGTGCCGAGTTGCCGGCCCTGACGCACAACCTTCAATGACAGTACGCTCATTCATGCATGTCTCCACACAGAAGACGCTCTAGCTGAGAATCGAACAGGACAACGTCTTACTGTGAGGCAACAACGCTACCGCAGCACCAACACCACAGTATGTCACTACTGATATTTTTCATAGTCACCATTATTTCTGATGTTCATACAAGTTAGTAACTTTACTAGCTGGTAGAGAATTTATCAGGTGTGGGAGGTATGCACCTGTGGCATGTAGAAATGTATTTGCAGCTGGTTATATCCTAAAGAAAATGTTTTAATATTCTTACTAGAAGAAACTGAAACAAGAGCTTACAAATATGAATAAATTGATTTCTTTTATCAGTAATCTTTGTAGCAAATCCAGCACCTTACAATTTTTATTCAAACAGTTAATGATGTTTTTCATGTTATCACACTCCATCTTAAATAAATAACAGGAGGCGATCATCAGTGTCCTTTACACTTGCATAACAAAATATCTCGGGCCGTCTATACTTTCTCCCAGACATGGCCATAAAGATTTTTGAATATTTTGGGACAAAAGGTGCCCCATTGCTGTATCATGCTTTCTTTCAAATAAAAAAATGTTATGGGGTTAGACAGAAGCGTAAAAATGACAAACCAAAGGTGGGAAAAAAAGTCATCTCCCCATAAGTGTGTTACTGTTTTAAAACTCAGTGCATATAGTGAATTCAGTTAACCAGACATTGTTCTCGGATCACCACTAAAAAAGGGACTGCTTTTCCACTGGGCCTACCCAGTAACAAATTGCTACTATTATGAGGATTGGTGGTTGGTATAATGGGTAAGGGATTTACCTCATAAACATAAGGTACAGAGTTTGATTCTGTCCTCTGAGGGAAGTTGGCTAGGCTTAAAATGGCCCACAAAGTCATTTAGCCTAGTACTTACCTGTGAGCCTATAAGTATAAATTCCACCAAATATACTTTCCCTGTCAGGTCTGAAATCTTAAAACTGCATCAGTATTATCTGTAATGTACAAATCAGTTTTATTGTCAGACATTTGCAGTACGTTATCTAGCAGCAAACTAACATTTTGTTAGAAGTATTCTACCCCAGACGGCAGGACGGCTGGGAGGATTTAACCAGTCCTAATGAATGTGTAGTACTGAATGAAAAAAAAGACATGTTGTGGAAATTTGGTATATTTGAGGGAGAAGAGGGCCTGTTTATCCCAAACAAAAAAAAAAAAAAAGCACAACTACTATTGTCTGTAATAGATAAAGTGACAATTTGTTAAACTCCATTAAACAGTTTCTGTTAGGCAACTCAGATGTATTACTGAGTATCACATCTCATTGGTGTTCCAGTTTGTTAACCACCACACCATTTCCTCCTTTATCAGATTTTCTGTTGATTTCTAATTAATGTGTATCCTCTACAGGGAAAGAGGGAGGGAAACGTTTGTGTGTCAATAAATTGTCAAACAGCTACTGTTATTGTAAGTATGTTTACCCCACAGCTGTACTGACGTCTTCAGGAAGGATCACTGTAACAGCAAATTGCAGCATTTGGGGAGATTCCCAAGCAGTGCCAGATTTGTTTGGGAAGAGGAAAAAATGAAAACTATTCCAGGGCATGATAGGTAACATTGAGAAGATAAAGTTGTGGTAAATAAGCTTTTTGTAATCATTCTGTACAACAGTGAGAGCTGATTTTTCACAGAGAAAGTGCAAGTTGTAAGGTGCGTAGGTAGGAAGGACTGACTATCTGCTGAGCTTAGAGAGTGGTGTATATGTAAATACAGAGAAAAGATCATTTTGCTGTCTCACCTTTATTAAACAGGATAAGGGTGACAGAATGGTGCAGGGTATTTGATAAACGTATGCCTATAGAAGAGTAGTAGTTACATACACATAACACCCAAGTCTTTTGTGTTCGGCATGATGCGTCATGTTATCAGATGAGTAAACTCGCTGAAGTCATCACACGGCAGTGATGAGTGACATATATAACCACCTCTGCAAATAAAAGTGCAGATAACTGATACGTGTTGTATTGGGGTCCGTATACTCAGCTTGTCAGCTTAGCATAGCAGACGAGTAAATGTTTAAAATGATCGAATGTAACAGTAGAGTAGCATGCATAATTACCCTTGTAAATTGATGTTGTGCAGTACCCTGTACTTTGATGTGTAGAAGCTTAGTATAAACAGACATTGCTTAATGAGTTGGGAATATTACATCCTTTTTGAAATCTGTAAATTCTTCAGGGCCCAAGTGTAGAAAGCTAGTATAAAACTAATGTAATTGAGTAATGCTTGTAAGACTTTAATAAAAATAATACGCACACTTTGGTGTTAGGTGGTAGAAAGATGTAGGAATACAGTCTAGCTGTAAACTAGTGTTTTGATGCAGTGCCTGCCAATATTGTCAGGGCTCTAGTTTTACTTTGTAAGGAAAGCTTTCATTGGTGTTGGCAGATGTAATAAACTGTTAGAAAACAAAAGTAGAATAGTATGTGTGGAAATCATTGCTTTGTCAGACTAAACAAATGATGCCTTCTAAGTAACTGTTTATGTTGAAGGTGAAGTAAAATGTTTTGATATAGATATCTTAAACCTAGTGATATTTCATAAATGAATACTCTGTACACATACAGTTTGCATTCTAAGGTATGGGATTTGTAGATGGATCACCAAGGTTTTCTTTTATCTCTGTTAAGTCTGTGGAAACCGCTGATACTCAGGCAGAAACTAAAGCAGTAGTACCTTGGAGGAAGAAGAACTTGGCTGCATGAACAATACTTCTTTCAGTTTGTAGATTAGCTGTAGCAAATGAATTATACTTTCCCTTTAGAATAATATGAGTACTTGGTCGTCATGCAACAGTCAGTGAAGTTAAACCTGCACTGGTTTAGGTACAGAACTAGGGGGTAGAGAAAGGATGTATTACCTACTTATTGTAAGCACACGATGTACCATAAGTGTCTTACTCACCACAATTTACAACAAGCAAACACTAAAGTGCACTGTTCTTCACTGGTGCAGCCAATGTACTTTTATAACTCTGTACTAGCATAAACATGTACAACTGATCCAGTCTGTTACTTCTTAGGAGACTAGACATCACATTTTCACCTAATGTTTAAGTTTCCTTCACCATAACCATTATTCCTTGCAGAGTTTGTATGGGCCCAACAATATAGTCTCTACATATTGTGTATGTCATATTCAGTACAAAGTGCATTCTAGGACCAAAGGAATACAAAACATGGATGGGGGACATGCTATCCCTCACTGGAGCTTGGAACATGCAAAGACATTTAATTTATTTTATGTGACTGCAAGATATCTGGTATACACCTAATCCCCACCCAATCCCTCACACGCACAAAAGCCATTGAAATGATTAGTATGCATGTAGTCTTGGCATTAGCCTCCAGTCTTTACAAGAGGGTACCCAACTATGGCACAAGCCTACTCCTCTTCCTTCCTGAGCAAGGAGAGCTGGTATCAACTTCTCAGACTGTTGACAGTAACCAAGCTTGTTAGTTAAACTGATAAAAAATAAGAAACAAAGTATCCAACAACTGAGGCGAGACCCGTAACCAAGACTAAAGCTGTTTAATATTAAACAGCTTTAGTCTTGGTTCCGGGTCTCGCCTCTTTTGTTGGATACTTTGTTTCTTACTTCTTATTTTTTATCAGTTTGTTACTTATCCTGTTTGTTTCAGTTTTTGTCAGTTAAACTCTTTTCCCTTAAATCCCAGTCAGAGCTCTGTCCCTTTGAACCACAAAGTTAGCAGAGTAAACACACTCGACTGCTTGTTATGTACACAGAAGAAAAAATAAGGGAGGGGGGTTGATATGGACACCACATTGTGAGGGTCAAGTGAGTAATGTGGAGATGGAGACATAAACGAGAGAGAAAGAAACATGGATTGCCTGTGTAAGTGAGCACAGTTTAAGTTTGACTTAAAATATTTTTTCACAGAGATATCACTATTAATTTTTTTTTTTGTCTTCTCACTTGCTTACCTCAGATTAAGGAATGTGGTTTAATTTCCTTCAAAAGTTCTGTCTTACTGGTATTTGTTGGTGAGAAAACAAATGGGGGAAGTGTTGCATTTCTCACTCAGGTCTACATTGTAAGAAAACAAATGTAGTTGCTAATTAAAGTGCATTACACACAGGTAATTACCAGCCTGTTGATCTGGGAGAATCTTAAGAAGCCTAGCCTTACATTCCCATGGTAGTCTTTAGCCCTTATATTATGTATGTTGGGACATTTACGTGTTGCCCTTATCCATGAGGGACACTGATGCTAAACCGGGGGGGGGGATTTGCATTTTCCCATCCTTTCATTCAAATTTTGTTTGAATGGAGTATGAGAAGTACTTTATTATGTGGAGTGGGACAATGTTCCCTACAAGAGATATTCTCTCTCTTAATTGGACTTGCTATTTCATAATTAACTAATAATTGTGCTATAGATACTGATGCTAGTTATTTTGTAAATATACTCTTATGTTTCTCAATGTTTTATTTTTATGTCACTGCTTATAATTTTCTATGTGGCCACACTCCAAATTGACATACAAGTTATCCTCTGTAAAAGTACAGAAGAATACATTGTGGCTTCCATACTACAGTGTTTGTATGTTCATTCTCAAAGTAAAACATCCTGCCTATATTCACTAGATGAAAGGAAGTGTTTACTGGGAATACGTGTCCTATGCCTGTATTTAGTATAGAGCTGTTTGATGTATGTGTTGCGTTTGTACATCCTACAGTCGACTTGCATTCTGTCCAAGATTAGTTACCTTGCCTTTGTGCTGGGTTAACGTCTGGCTACCCTGTGACACTGAAATAGATAATGTGGATAATGCAAATAATCAGAGAATGAATGAATGAAATAGTAGCTTCTGAACTACTTGTAGGTGCTAAAATTTCTGGCTGCAGCAGACGTGTACTTCAACCCCCATGATGTCATAATAGGGAGGATAAAAATAACTTCAGCAGAGAGGGCTGGCCACAACAATGTGTTGTAGAGTATGTGGTCAAAGGTACTACCACCGTCATAAGGTTAATTTTTTGTTTTTTTTGTTTTGTTTATTAAAATTAACATTAAAAAAAGTCAAGGTCACTTTAAAGAAAACCTTGGTGGCTACAAGGACTGTGTCAGGTACTCGGGCAAAATATGTAGAATTTAATAGTGGATATGTCCAGTTAGATATATTTGTCTGTTTTAATTAATAAAGGAAGGAGGTAAAGTAATGAAATTATGTCGAATTGCTTTGTTCAGGGGAGAGTTTCATTGTTCTCCTTTTGATGGATGTTGAATTAAGGTGAGGGTTTACATGCTTTGACGGATACAATGCACTGTTTTTCAAATGGATGGGCATAGTCAAGTCTGATAATGTTGTGTACTTAAAGTGCCACCTACCTGTTCAGTGCTGTCTTTGTGCATCAGGCTTAATACACAAGTGTGGTAGTTAATGAATTAGTCCAGTTCTTTTGTGTGTTTATGGTGTGTGTGAATGTATGTATGTATATTTCCACTTAAATTAATCTATTGTGAATGTAGTCAACATGAATATAGTTGACACAAAAGGTCTAAAACACACAATATCGACAAAGTCAATATTATAGCAGTAAGGGTCATATGCTCTTTCCCCACTGTAGTGCGATCTATGAGTTGGTATATTTAGTTTATGTACAGGAGGTCTGCACCCCCCCCCCCCGCAGAAACATTAACATTGGAGGCTCAAAGTACTTTTTGCTATCCCTTGAGACTCGAGTACTTTTGTGTGGCTTGATGGAGGCTCACTATGAAAGAATCCAAGAATCTGTGATATGTAGAGTACCGAGCAAGAAGCTGACTAAAGATAGATCATTATGGCTTGTAGTTAACAAAGCTAAATAAGGCAAAAATACAGTTTGTAGTAGGGACCACATGGTCAGTTTTAGACCTTTTCTACTGCATCCTTTTCAAATACAGAAGATGATACTGCAAATTACATGTATGTTTTCCTGATTATTTGCTGATGATGTTTAACATGGAGGATATTAAAGTACACATGGGTTTGCTTAGTCTAAGACTTGTGGTTTGAAACAAACACCAGACAGTGCAGAACAGTGGGAGGTAGCAGCAGCTGTAAGGCATGTAGCTGAATGAAGGAGATAAAGCTGAACTCTGCATATTAAGAGCGCGACTGCAGTTTTATGGTTTGGCATAGTTACATTAGATGAACTAGTTTAACACTGTGTTTAATAAGCCATAGATGGTACTGAAGCTGGTTTGGCATAGATGTTCATCGTGTTTCACTGTTGCAGTCATGACTGTAGGGTTCTCTCCTGCCGGCAGGCAGTCCTCGTTCGGCCAGAATCCCAAAGTCTGGGTCCGGCGTCGGCTGTTCAACCATGCTTCCTGACGTCAGAGCGCCAGGAGTACAAAGCTGACAGCCGACGCCATGTTCTCCAGTCTTTCTTGCCGTGCAGTGATAGCAGTTCGCAAGTGCCGGTCGGCTGACTCCTGACAATCTTTTCTGAACAAACCTCAATCCGAAGACTTTCTTCTCCTACTCAAAGCTAAGTACCCCGTTGGGGAAACTTTTTTTCTTGCTCCAGTCCGATGTCAGAAAAAGTTAATAATTGTATTTCATGTGGGAAGCAAATACCTCATAAGGATTTTCATTCTTACTGTATTCCTTGCTTAGGCCCTGACCACGACATAGCTAGTTGTTGGTTTTGTGCTAGATTCAATCAACGTACAATTAAACGAAGGTACGATTTTGCATTTCATTACTTCGGTAGGCGTTTTAATTAGAAAATGTCGGATACGGTTCCGGCTACCGGAGTTCACAAACGACGCAAGGACAAAGACAGGCCTCCGAGGTCCAAATCTGACGATATCGCACATGCAGAGCCAGCTTCAGGTTCGGCCGTCATCAGTGAGGTGCTTTTGCAGCCCCTGTCGTCGGCCATTTCGGAACCGATGGCCGAAACGGACTCCCACGATGAGCCAACTAGGCCTTTGAATATTTCTATTGCAGGACCTTCGGACAATGCTCTTTCGGATGGGTCCGGAGCCGCTGTGCAGGTACCGGCTTCCGAAGGGGTTTTCAGGCCTACTCAGCTTCTAATAAAGGCAAAGCCAAAGACAAAGGCAAAGACTTCTTCCAAATCAAAGACTGCAACACAGGCCTCTTCTGATCCGGCTCCCAAGTCACAGAAACAGTTACTTAAGATGGCGGAGGATTTACTTACTATGATTAGGGGTTCACATCCCCCTCCAGATAAAAGGCCAAGGCAGGAAGTTTATTATGACTCCTCTGATCAGGCTTCTGTTTCTTCAGTTTCTTCTTCTTCTGACCAGGAATATTCTTTCCCTCCTTATGAGGATTCTGATGCTAAGGAATCCATTCCTTCAGCTTCTCCCCCTGAGGATTTCTCTTTTGGGGAAACTTTGCATGAAATGAGGGAACATTTCCACTGGGAAGGACAGGAGTATTCGGAATCTAAGAAAAGACTAAGGGATTTTCTTCTTCTTCCCCAACATAGACCCCTGGCTATTCCTCCTATTTTGGATATTGTGGATGATGCTTTTTCGGAGGCTAACTTAACCCTGACTCTTTTCCTCCTGCTCCTGTTAAGCCTGACAGATATTACAGGGTTCCTGATTCCCACCAGTTTTTATACAAGAACCCTACTGCTGACCCTGAAACCATTTCTCAGGGTCCTAAGGGAGTTAAGGCCGCTTCTGCTAAAACCCCATTCCCACTGAGAAGGATTCCAGATCTTTAGAAAGATGGGGCAAAAAAGTGTACACTTCTGCTACTTTATCTATTAGGGCTTTAAACTGTCAGTTTCATATGCTGAAATACCAGCAATTTCTCCTGTCTGTTTTAAAACAAAAGCTTACTTCCATTTCCGCCTGTGCAGATGACAAGGAATTACATGACTTAATGCATGCCACTGAACAAGTTGGGAAGCATGGTTTACACTGTGGATTTGATGCCTTGGAGGCTTCTTGTAGGGCTGCTGCCTCTGGCACAGTAATTAGAAGGCATGCATGGTTAAAGGAACAAAATTTGCCAGATCAAGTAAAAGCTAAATTACTGGATGCTCCTGTTCAGCATAATGTTTTGTTTGGATCTAAAGCTGAAGAGGAGATTAAAAAGATGGAGGACAAGGCGAAATCCATGCAAACAGTTAAAGATTTCTTACAAGTACAGCCACCCAGATTTAGCAGGAATTGGCCTACAAAAAACTGGTCCTTTCCCAGTTCAGACAGGCCTCAGAGGGGTAGATACAGACGCTCCCGAGGAAGGCCTCAAACACAAGCCTCTTATAGACCAAGACAGTGGACTGCTTCCACCCCTAGGGGAGGAGAGGACAGGTCGCAAACTCATAGGAAACAGACTCAATGACTCCCTCTGTTGGGCTGCAGGAACTTCTTGCCTGGAAGCCCCTCTCGGAGGAAAACTTTCTCTTTTTCACCGAAATTGGACTCGTATAACCCAAGACAAGTGGGTTCTGGATGTGGTTTCAAGAGGTTACAAATTCCATTTTCATACCCTACCAAGGCCAAGCGGATGGCTAGATCTTCCAAAACATCAATGGACAGAGGCCTTAAACCAGGTGGAAGCTCTTTTGGCTATGAAAGCCATAGAACTAGTTCCACTTTCAGAGATGGGACAAGGTTTTTACTCAAGGCTCTTTCTAGTCCCCAGGAAACAAAATTCATGGAGACCCATTCTGGATCTGTCAGTCTTGAACACTTTTCTAGAGATACCAAAATTCAAGATGCTTACTCTACAGTAGCTACTTCCAATGCTGACCAAAAATGCATGGATGGTAACTTTGGATTTAAAGGAGGCATATTTACACATTCCCATCAGGCAGGATCGCAGAAAATACCTCAGGTTCAAGGTCGGATCGAGGCACTTTCAATTCTCTGCGCTGCCCTTTGGATTGTCTACTGCGCCCAGGGTCTTCACCAAATGCCTGGCTCCAGTAGTAGCTTATTGCAGACTCAAGGGAATTCAAATTTACCCTTATCTGGACGACTGTCTTATTCAGGCAGACGGCAAGGAGGTCTTACTCCAGCATCTACAGTTTGTTCAGAATCTTCTCAAGTTCCTGGGATTCACTGTAAACATAAAAAAGTCAAATTTGACACCCTCACAACAGATAATTTTTCTGGGCGCTTCTTTAAACACAACAACCCAGATGGCATTTCTGACATACGAAAAACAGTTTCAGATGGCTTCAACTTTCAAAACCTTGGCAACTTTAACTCAGCTATCTGCAAGGAGATTCCTGCAGGCTTTGGGTTACATGGCCTCTTGCATCCTTCTCATACCATATGCAAGACTACATATGAGGAAAATACAGTGGTACCTAAAAAGTGTATGGTCTCAGCATTGCCACAGTTTAGACATACTGATCTCCATCCTGTCTTGTCTTCAAAAGGAATTCCTTTGGTGATCCAAGGCATGTACTCTAAACAAAGGAAAACCCTTCTGTCTGCCTCCTGCCACTCAGATACTAACCACGGATGCCTCAGATTATGCATGAGGAGCCCATTTTCAGGGCGACTGTCTGCAGGGCCTTTGGACAAAGGATCAGAAGCACTTGCATATCAATTTAAAGGAAATGTTAGCCGTTCAGAAAGCTCTATTGGCCTTCAGGAATCTTCTACAACCAGGACAACTACTGATATGGACAGACAACACCACAGTTATGTGGTACATAAACAAGCAAGGGGGATCTCATTCCTACCCCCTTTGCAGACTAGCCATGGATCTATGGAACACAGCTCTGGCTTGCAATCTGGACCTTCAAGCTCAGTTTCTACCAGGGAAGCAAAACTTTCTGGCAGACAGTCTGAGCAGAAACCTTTCGGATCCACACGAGTGGATGCTGGACACCGAAATATTCAGGATGATAACAGCAGTCTGGGGATGTCCTCACATAGACCTCTTTGTATCCCATCTCAATCATCAACTACAGAATTTTTGCACCAGGACTTTCCACGAACAAGCTTGGAAAGGGGATGCACTATCATTCAGTTGGAGAAACCTCTCGGGATATGCCTTTCCGCCTCTTCCTCTTCTTCCATGGGTATTATTAAAGATCAAACAGGACAAGCCCAAGATGATAATCTTGCTGGCCCCAAATTGGCCTTGACAGTTTTAGTACCCAACTCTGAAAAACCTATGCCTGGAGCCCCCTTGGGTTTTACCACAGACTCCGAACCTTCTGTCCCAACATCAGGGTCAGGTTCTACACTCCCATGTCAGAACTCTCAGCCTGGCGGCCTGGTTAATCCAGGGTCTTTGATTCATTCTCTCCTACCCGGAAAATGGAAAGGATTTTGTTCCTGGATGCAGGCTCAGGATTCTGATCCTCTTCTTCCTAACATTCCTTTGATTTTACTTTACCTGACAGATCTCTTACATAAGGGTCTCTCTTTCTCTTCCATTAAGATTCATGCCATGCTATTTCCCCTCATTATAATACAGACCCTCCAATCTTTTCCCACCAGCTCATGAGACAGTTTCTCAGAGGAGCTAAGAACTTAATACCTCCTAGATCTCCTCCCATTCCTGCTTGGGATCTCAACTATGTTTTGGAAAAGCTCACCTTACCTCCTTTTGAGCCTGCTGCCTCTTCTGACATCAAGTTTTTATCTTGGAAAACAGCCATCCTGTTAGCTCTGACCTCTGCCAGGAGAGTTTCAGAGTTGCAAGCTCTTATGGCTGTGGAACCTTATATTATTTTTCATCAAGACAGGGTGTCTTTAAGGACTAATCCTACATTCATGCCTAAGGTGGTTTCCAAAGTGGCTTTAAGTCAAACTATCCACTTGCCAACTTTTTTCCCCACTCCTCAAAATAAAGGGGAAAGGATCTTACATTCCTTGGATGTACACAGACAACTACGTTTTTACCTGGACAGAACCAAGGACATCAGAAAATCAGAGCAATTGTTTGTTTCTTATGCTTCAAGTTCCCAAGGTAAAGCCATTTCAAAACAGACCATTTCTAAATGGATTGCTCATGGAATCAGATTTTGTTATTCACACCTTGGAAAGCAAATCCCAGGGAGTATACGGACTCATTCCACCAGAGCCGCTGCCACTTCAGCTGCCTTCCTCAGGGAAGTTCCTACCAAAGACATTTTGGAAGCTGCAACTTGGAGTTCAGTGCATACTTTTTCAAAGCACTACAATCTACCTCTCTACTCTAAGTCTAGGGCAGGCTTTGCTTCTGCAGTCTTGCAGGGCCTTTTAGCCACCCCTTCTACTTTATGACCACCTCCCTTTCATTCTGCTTTGGGATTCTACCCTACAGTCATGACTGCAACAGTGAAACATGATGAACATAGTACAGTTGTGTACACTTACCATAAATGTAGATGTTCGAGTGTCTTCACTGTTGCAGTCTGGGTGTCCCTCCCTCCTGTCCCCTCTTATTTTTACTTTTGTGTGGTTCCTTTTTTCACCATTCTTCTGAGGTGTATTTGCAAAGGATATGGGACCTTACTCATTTTGGGACTCCTGACATCTGGGGCAAGAAAAACTGGAGAACATGGCGTCGGCTGTCAGCTTTGTACTCCTGGCGCTCTGACGTCAGGGAGCATGGTTGAACAGCCAACGCCGGACCCAGACTTTGGGATTCTGGCCGACCGAGTACTGCCTGCCGGCAGGGGAGAACCCTACAGTCATGACTGCAACAGTGAAGACACTCAAACATCTACGTTTTTGGTAAGTGTACACAACTGTACTTTATTTATGTTGAACTAGTTTAGCACTGTGTTTAATAAGCCACAGATGGTACTCGGATGTGTACTGAAGCTGGTTTGGCATGTTGAACTAGTTTAGCACTGTGTTTAATAAGCCACAGATGGTACTGAGATGTGTAAGCTGGTTTGGCTTAGTTACATATGTTGAACTAGTTTAGCACTGATGTTCTTCGTGTTTCACTGTTGTAGTCATTACAATTGGGTTATCCTGCTGGCAGGCTACCCTCAGTCGGCCTGAATTCCAAAGTCTAGGTCCGGCGTCGGTTGCTGTCGCCTCCTCCCTGATGTCAGTGCGCCAGGGTTATAAAAGATGCAGCCGACGCCATTTTCTTCAGTCTTTCTTGCCGCGCGGTGCCCGAAACAAAAGCAGTTCGCAAGTGCCGGTCAGCCGACTCCTGAGATTTTCGTGTTCGAATTTCAGATCTGAAGTCTTCATTAAAAGCTAAGTACCCCGTTGGGGAAACTTTTTTCTTGCTCCAGACCGATGTCAGAAAAAGTTAATAATTGCATTTCTTGTGGGAAGCAAATACCTCATAAGGACTTTCACTCTTACTGTATTCCTTGCCTAGGCCCTGACCACGATGTTGCTAGTTGTCGGTTTTGTGCTACATTTAACCAACGCACTATTAAGCGTTGGTACGATTTTGCATTTCACTATTTTGGCAGAAGATTTAACTATATAATGTCGTCGGATAGCCATCCGACTACCAGAATTCACAAGAAACGCAAAGAAAAGGACAGGCATCCAAGGTCCAAAACCGACGACGAGGCTTCTTCTAAGCCACTCGCCGGTTTGCCGGTTCTCAGTGAGGCGCCTTCGCAGCCCCTGACGACCACTACCTTAGACTCGCAGGCCACTACCGACACCCACGTGGAGTCGACCAGGCCGCTGGAAAGCCAAGGTATTGGACCTTCGGAAACTATTCCCTCAGATGGGTCCAGAGCCGCTGAGCAGGCATCGGCTTCTGAGGGTGTTTTCAGACCTACTCAATTATATGTTAAAACTACTTCAGCTTCAAAGGCAAAGACTAAAACACCTTTAAAGACAAAGAAACAAGTGCAACAGCCTCATGGACAGGCCTCCATGCCTAAAAAAAACGATGCTCAAAATGGCCGAAGACCTAATTACTTTGATCAGGGGTTCCCATCCCCCTCCTGATAAGAGGCCTAGGCAAGAGACAGAATGTGAATCTTCAGATCAGGTTTCCATTTCATCTGATTCCTCTTCTGATCAAGAATACTCTCTTCCTCCCTATGAGGATTCTGATGCTGAAGAATTTATCCCTTCAGCCTCTCCTGCTGAGGATTATTCTTTTGGGGAAACTTTACATACCATGAGGGAGCATTTCCACTGGGAGAGCCAAGATTATTCAGAATCTAAGAAAAGGCTCAGAGACTTCCTTTTACCACCACAACACAGGCCCCTAGCTATTCCACCTGTGTTAGACATTGTAGATGATGTATTTTCAGAGTCCAGTCTGACCCCTGACTCCTTACCTCCAGCTCCGGTTAAGCCGGACAGGTACTACAGGGTTCCTGACTCTCATAAATTCCTTTTCAAAAACCCTGCTGCTGACCCAGAAACTATCTCTCAGGATCCCAAAGGGGTCAAGGCTTCAACTGCAGAATTCTAGGGCACTGGACAGATGGGGAAAAAAGATTTACACTTCTGCTACTTTGGCTATAAGGGCTTTAAATTGTCAGTTTCATATGCTCAAATATCAGCATTATATTATGTCACTGCTTAAACAGAAAATGTTAACAAATTCTGAATGTGCAGAAAACAAAGAAATGCAGGATTTATTGCATGCAGCTGAACAAGTTGGAAAGCATACTTTGCAATGTGGTTTTGATTCTCTGGAGGCCTCCTGCAGGGTCGCAGTTACGGGTTCTGTCATTAGGAGGCATGCTTGGTTAAAGGAATAAAATTTACCTGATCATGTTAAAGCAAAATTATTAGATGCTCCATTACAGCATGATATTTTGGTGTTAAAGAAAATGGAGGACAAAGCTAAATATATGCAAACAGTCAAGGATTTCTTACAGGTACAGCCACCAAGATTTAGCAGACACTGGCTTACAAAGAACTGGTCCTTTCCAGTGTCAGACAGGCCACAAAGGGGCAGATACAGATGCCCTAGAGGCAGATCCCAACCCCAAGGTTCATACAGGTCTAAACAATGGGGTGCTTCTACCTCCAAAACTGGAGAAGACAAATCACAGCCATACAGGAAACAGTCCCAATGACTTCCCCCTGCCTGTGCCAAGCACTTATCTTCTGGCAGCACCTTTAGGGGGAAAACTAGCACTTTTTTCTCAAAACTGGCACATAATAACCCAGGACAAATGGGTCTTAAACATAGTGTCACAAGGCTACAAGTTTCACTTCCATACCCTGCCAAGGGCAAACGGTTGGCCAGACCTGCCAAAACATCAATGGGCAGAGGCACAAAAACAAGTCTCATCCCTCATGGACATGAGGGCCATTCAACAAGTACCAGAGCAAGAACAGGGACAAGGATTTTATTCAAGACTGTTCTTGGTACCCAGAAAGGACAAAGCCTGGAGACCAATACTGGACCTATCTATTCTAAACACATATCTGGATATTCCAAAATTCAAAATTTTGACTCTACTGCAGCTTCTGCCCATGTTGGGCAAGAACGCTTGGCTGGTGACTTTAGATCTAAAAGAGGCATACCTGCATTTCCCAATCAGACAAACATGCAGAAGATACTTCAGATTCAAAGCTGGCTCAATGCACTACCAATTCTCTGCACTGCCCTTTGGCTTATCTACTGCGCCCAGGGTCTTCACAAAGTGCCTGGCACCAGTGATTGCATACTGCAGACAAAGAGGAATACAAATATATCTTTACTTAGACGACTGCCTCATTCAAGCAGAGAACAAGAACATTCTTCTACAGCATCTGGCGTTTGTAAAGAGAGTCAACGAACGGAAATCAAAACTAGTACCCTCTCAAGAGATAATATTCCTGGTTGCAAGCTTAAATACAACTGCCCAGATGGCTTATCTCACACCAGACTAACAAAGGCAACTGACTACCTATTTCAAACTGTTGGCAACAAAGGCCCAGTTATCTGCAAGAAAAATTCTGCAGGCTTTGGGCTTCATGGTATCCTGCATTCTACTAATTCCATATGCAAGACTGCATATGAGGAAATTTCAGTGGTGCCTAAAAAGGGTTTGGACTCAACATTGCCACAGCCTGGAAACAATAGATGTTCATCGTGTGACACTGCTGCAGTCATTACACTTGGGTTATCCTGCCGTCAAGTGGTTCCCCAGTCGGCCTGAGTTCCAAAATCTTGGTCCGACGTCGGTTGCTGTCGCTTCCTCCCTGACGTCAGTGCGACAGGGGTATATAAGATGCAGCCGACGCCATTTTCTTCAGTCTTTCCTGCCGCGCGGTGCCCGAAGCAGAAGCAGTTCGCCAGTGCCGGTCTGCCGACTCCTGAGATTGTCATTCTGAATCCAGAACCAAAGTCTTCTAAAAAGCTAAGTACCCCGTTGGGGAAACGTTTTCTTGCCTCAGACCGATGTCAGTAAAAGTTAATAATTGTATTTCTTGTGGGAAGCAAATACCTCATAAGGATTTCCACTCCTACTGTATCCCATGCCTAGGCCCAGACCACAACGTCACTGGTTGTCGGTTTTGTGCTAAGTTTAACAAGCGCACTATTAAACGTCGGTTTGATTTTGCCAGACATTATTTTGGCAGAAAATTTAATTACACCATGCCGTCGGAACTACCGATGACCGGAATTCATAAAAAGCGCAAGGACAAGGACAGGCATCCGAGGCCCAAGACTGACGACGAGGCCTCTTCTAGGCCGGTCGCCGGTTCTCTGGTTTTCAGCGAGGCACCTACGCAACCCCTGACGACCGCTTCGATAGAACCACAGACCACCTCCGACTCCCACGTAAAGCTGGCTGGGCCTTCGGACGCTCTTGGTATTCAGATTACCAAACTTAATCCTACAGAGGGAACCGAAGTAGCTGAACAATCCACAACTTCAGAGGGTGTTTTCAGATCTACCCAGTTAACTATTAAACCATCTGTTAAGTCTAAGCCTCCCTTAAAAGCAAAGAAACAGACACAGCATTCTCCAGGGCAGGCTTCCATGCCTAAGAAACAAATGCTAAAAATGGCTGAAGACCTAATCACCCTGATCAGAGGGTCCCAACCCCCTCCAGATAAAAGGCCCAGACAAGATGCAGACTATGAATCTTCAGACCAGGTGTCCATTTCCTCTGACTCATCCTCAGACCTAGGGTATTCCTTACCCCCTTATGAGGATTCTGATGCTGAGGAATCAATTCCATCAGCCTCTCCCCCTGAGGACTACTCCTTTGGGGAGACTTTACATACCATGAGGGAGCATTTCCACTGGGAAGGCCAGGATTACTCAGAATCCAAGAAAAGGATCAGACACTTCCTTTTATTGCCTCAACACAGACCCCTTGCCATTCCGCCAGTGTTAGATATTGTGGACGATGTATACACTGAATCCAGCTTAAACCCTGACTCCTTACCACCAGCCCCAGTTAAGCCAGATAGATATTAGTCCCTGACTCTCACAAATTTCTATACAAAAGCCCTGTTGCTGACCCTGAAATGATTTCTCAGGGACCCAAAGGGATTAAGGCATCGTCAGCTAAAAACCCAGTCCCCTCTGACAGAGATTCCAGAGCATTAGACAGATGGGGCAAGAAAATTTATACATCTGCAACTTTAGCCATGAGAGCCTTGAATTGCCAGTTTCACATGCTAAAATATCAGCAATTTTTAATGTGTCAGTTGAAACAAAGGATGCTTCCAGATTCTGATCCTCCTAATTTGAAAGAAATGCAGGATTTATTGCATGCAGCTGAACAAGTGGGAAAACATACTTTGCAATGTGGTTTTGATTCCTTAGAGGCCTCCTGTAGAGCAGCAGTTACAGGCTCTGTCATTAGAAGGCATGCTTGGTTAAAAGAACATACGCTACCAGATCATGTTAAGTCCAAATTACTGGATGCACCTTTCCAGTGTGATGTGTTGTTTGGAGTTAAGGCAGAGGAGGTATTAAAAAAGATGGAAGATAAGGCAAAATCTATGCAAACGGTCAAAGATTTCTTACAGGTTCAACCTCCTTGTTTTAGCAGAAATTGGCCAACAAAAAATTGGTCCTTTCCAGTCTCAGACAGACCTCAAAGGGGCAGATATAGACGTCCAAGAGGTAGAGGTCAGACACAAGGCCCTTACAGACCTCGACAATGGGGTACTCCAGGCCAGAAAGAAGGGGAAGACAGACCTCAACCTTATAAAAAACAGTCTTAATGACTTCCCACTACAACTGCCAAACAGTTCTCTCTTGGCAGCCCCCTTAGGAGGAAAACTGGCTCTTTTCTATCACAATTGGCATTGCATCACAAAAGACAAACGGGTTCTCAACATCGTATCTCAAGGTTACAGGTTCCACTTCCACACTCTTCCAAGGTTAAAAGGAATGCCAAATCTGCCACCAAATCAATGGGCAGAGGCTCAAAAACAGATTACAGCACTCATGGACATGAGAGCTATTCAAAAGGTACCACCACAAGAGCAAGGACAAGGATTTTACTCAAGACTCTTTCTGGTTCCCAGAAAGGACAAAGCCTGGAGACCCATTCTGGACCTTTCTTCTCTGAATACTTACCTGGATATTCCAAAATTCAAAATGTTGACACTACAGCAGCTTCTTCCTATGCTGGGCAAGAAAGCTTGGCTTGTGACTTTGGACCTCAAAGAGGCATACCTGCATGTCCCTATCAGACAAAACTGCAGAAGATATCTCGGATTTCTAGCAGGTTCAATGCACTATCAATTCTCTGCACTGCCCTTTGGCTTATCTACTGTGCCCAGGGTCTTCACAAAGTGCCTGGCACCAGTAATTGCATTTTGCAGGCAAAAAGGAATTCAAATTTAACCATACCTGGACGACTGCCTAATCCAAGCAGAGCGCAAGGACATTCTTCTAAAGCATCTGGTGTACGTAAAAAAGTTATTAAGTTGCCTGGGGTACACAGTAAATGAAAAGAAATCAAAACTAGTGCCCTCACAACAGATAATATTCCTGGGTGCCAGCTTAAACACAATGGCCCAGGTGGCTTATCTCACGCCAGACAAGCAAGGACAACTGACTCAGTATTTTCATTTAATGGCAACAAAGACCCAACTCCCTGCAAGAAAAATTCTGCAGGCCTTGGGCTACATGGCATCTTGCATTCTACTAATTCCATATGCCAGACTGCATATGAGGAAACTGCAATGGTACCTAAAGAGTGTATGGTCTCAACACTGTCAAAATTTGGAAACAGTTATACCACTAATCCCTTGCCTACAGCAGGAATTTCAGTGGTGGGCTCAAGCTTGTCACCTCAACAAGGGACAGCCTTTTACTCAACCCACAGCCAGGCAGACACTGACAACAGATGCATTGGATTACGCCTGGGGAGCACACATGGCAGGAAAATGTATTCAGGGCGAGTGGCCCGCAGAACAAAGACATCTCCACATCAATCAGAAAGAGATGCTAGCTGTACAAAATGCAATTATATCTTTCAGGGACCTGCTACATCCAGGACAACTATTACTAAAGACAGACAGCACCACAGTTATGTGGTACATAAACAAGCAAGGGGGCACACACTCCTACCCCCTCTGTAGACAAGCCATGAACTTGTGGAACACAGCTTTAAACTACCAAGTTCATCTGCAGGCACAATTCCTGCCAGGAGAGAAAAACACACTGGCAGACGACCTAAGCAGAAACATCATGGATCCACACGAATGGCAATTGAGTCAACAAATATTCGGAATGATAGCACAAAAATGGGGGAAACCAGACATAGATCTGTTTGCATCCCCAATGAACTGCCAATTACAGAAATTCTGCACAAGGAGCTACCATCCACAAGCATGGAAAGTGGATGCCCTCTCATTCAGCTGGAAAAAACTTCAAGTATACGCTTTCCCTCCTTTACCTCTCCCTCCAAAGGTACTCATAAAAGCCAGGCAGGAAGAGCCAAAGATGATCCTGATTGCATCAGACTGGCCACGCCAGCACTGGTACCCAATCTTAAAGAACTTAGCACAAGAACCACCCTGGATTTTGCCTCAAATCCCACAGCTGTTGACACAACACAACAATCAGATACTTCACAGCCAGCTAAAGACCTTAAATCTAGCTGCATGGAAAATTCCTTAACTAAGCAAGCATTGCCTCTCTCCAAAGCTGTTATGGATGTCATTCTGGAGGCCAGAAGGCCTAGCACCAGGAAAGCCTACTTGGATAAATGGAAGAGATTCTGTGCCTGGAACCAAGCACACAGCCTTGACCCTCTTGTCCCAAACATTCCTCAGATACTTCAATACTTAACTGAGATGCTGGACAAGGGCCTCTCCTTCTCATCATTCAGATTCATGCCTCAGCCATTTCTGCTCATTACAACACGGATCCACCAATTTTTTCAAATCCTTTGCTCAAACAGTACCTCAGAGGGGATAAAAACATGAGACTGCCCCGTAGAGCACCTACACCAACTTGGGTCCTCAACTTTGTTTTGAAAAAATTAACCTTACCTCCTTTTGACCCAGCTAACACAGCAGAATTAAAATACATCTCTTGGAAGACTGCTGTGCTACTGGCAATAACATCAGCAAGAAGAGTTTCAGAATTACAGGCACTAATGGCAGTGGAACCTTTCCTCATCTTCCACCAGGACAGGGTGTCCTTAAGAACTAACCCTACATTTATGCCTAAGGTAATATCAAGTGTGGCTCTAAACCAAACTATTCAATTGCCAACTTTTTATCCAAAACCACAGAACAAAGGGGAGAGACTACTACATTCCTTGGACATTTACAGACAGTTATGCTTCTACTTGGACAAAACCAAAGCTTTCAGAAAATCTGAGCAATTATTGGTAGCATACGCTGCAGGAGCACAGGGAAAAGCCATTTCAAAGCAGACTATTTCAAAATGGATAGCTCACTGTATACGTTTTTGCTATACCCACCATGGGAAACCTGTACCTAGCAGCATTAGATCTCACTCCACCAGGGCAACAGCCACTTCAACTGCCTACCTCAGAGGAGTACCTACCAAGGATATTTTAGAAGCAGCAACATGGAGTTCTGTACGTACCTTCACCAAACATTACCATTTGCCTTTATATTCCAAATCCAGAGCTGGCTTTGCCACTGCTGTGCTGCAGGGCCTTATAGATCCATCCTCCCTACCTCAGCTTTGGGATTCCACCCAAGTGTAATGACTGCAGCAGTGTCACACGATGAACATAGTACAGTTTTGTACCTACTATAAATGTAGATTTTCAAGTGTAGACACTGCTGCAGTCCAGGTTACCCTCCCTCCTTCCCCTCTTACTGGCTGTTACGTACCTATGTCTTCTACCCTTACTACCTATGGGGAGTATTTTCTGGTAGCTGTAAGTTGTTTTTTGCTTTTCTTATGTGTGTTTTATTAGCAATTGCAATTGCCTACATATTTAGAGGCACCTGACACCTGGGGCAAGAAAAACTGAAGAAAATGGCGTCGGCTGCATCTTATATACCCCTGTTGCACTGACGCCAGGGAGGAAGCGACAGCAACCAACGCCGGACCAAGACTTTGGAACTCAGGCCGACTGGGGAACCACCTGACGGCAGGATAACCCAAGTGTAATGACTGTTGCAGTGTCTACACTCGAACATCTACATTTATGGTAGGTACAAAACTGTACTTTACTCTCATTCCCTGCCTGCAGCAGGATTTTCGATGGTGGGCGAAGGCCTGTCACCAGAACAAGGGACAGCCTTTCACTCTACCCCCAGCCACACAGACATTAACAACGGATGCATCAGATTATGCATGGGGAGCCCACATAGCAGGAAGATGTATTCAAGGCACATGGTCCGCAAACCATATGCATCTGCATATCAATCTAAAAGAGATGCTAGCTGTTCAAAATGCCCTGACAGCCTTCAAGGACCTACTTCATCCGGGACAACTACTGATAAAGACAGACAATACCACTGTCATGTGGTATATAAACAAGCAGGGAGGCACTCATTCCTATCCCCTTTGCAGACTAGCCATGACTTTGTGGGACACAGCATTGACTTACCAAGTACATCTGCAGGCACAATTCCTGCCAGAAAAAATAAATACTCTGGCAGACGAACTAAGCAGAAACCTCATGGATCCCCACGAGTGGAAATTGGATCCACAAGCCTTCAGCATGGTAACAAGGAAATGGAGATGCCCGGACATAGATCTGTTTGCCTCACCTCACAACTGCCAACTCAAGAGATTCTGCACAAGGACTTATCACAGACAAGCATGGAAAGTGGATGCCCTATCTTTCAGCTGGAAAAACTTAACAGTATAGGCCTTTCCTCCTCTGCCTCTCCTCCCCAAGGTACTCCTAAAGGTCAGACAGGAGAAGCCAAAAATGATACTGATTGCCCCAGACTGGCCACGCCAGTACTGGTATCCAATCCTAAGGAACTTGTCTCAAAGCCCACCCTGGACTTTACCTCAAGTGCCTCATCTACTGTCCCAGCAGAACAATCAGATCCTGCACAGCCAACTCAAGACCTTAAATCTGGCAGCATGGCAGATAATGTAGTCTTACAAAACACACCTCTCACTAAAGCGGTGATGGATGTCATTTTGGGGGCCAGGAGGCCTAGGACTAGAAAATCCTATGCTGGAAAATGGAAGAGATTCTGTGCTTGGAACCAGGCACAAGGAATTGAAACAGCTGTACCAAATATTCCTCAGATTTTGCAATACTTGACTGAGATGTTGGACAAAGGCCTATCCTTTTCATCTATAAAAATTCATGCCTCTGCCATTTTGGCTTATTACAATACAGAGCCACCAATTTTTTCTCATCCTTTATTAAGGCAGTACCTCAGAGGGGCCAAAAATTTAAGGCCTCCAAGGAGATCACCAATACCTGCAAGGGACCTCAATTATGGCTTGGAAAACTCACCATGCCTCCTTTTGAGCCAGCCGCTACAGCTGATATAAAGTTTTTATCTTGGAAAACAGCTCTGCTCCTAGCAATAACTTCTGCAAGACGAGTCTCAGAGCTACATGCACTCATGACTGTGGAACCTTTTATCATTTTTTATCCAGACAGGGTTTCTCTGAGGACAAACCTGACATTTATGCCTAAGGTAGTGTCCAGTGTGGCCCTTAACCAAACTATTCATCTGCCTACCTTTTATCCAAGCCCACAGAATAAGGGGGAGAGAATTCTGCATTCTTTGGACATACACAGACAGCTACGCTTCATTTGAACAGAACCAAAGCTTTCAGAAAGACAGAGCAATTACTAGTGGCATTTGCTGCAGGATCACAAGGAAAGGCTATCTCAAAGCAGACTATTTCAAAGTGGATAGGCCACTGCATTCATTTCTGCTATTCACAACATGGCAAGCCAGTACCTAAGGGCATTAGGCCACATTCAACCAGAGCAGCAGCCACTTCAGCAGCCTTCCTCAGGGGAGTACCAACCAAAGACATTTTAGAGGCTGCTACTTGGAGTTCAGTGCACACCTTCACAAAGCACTACCACTTACCACTCTACTCTAAATCCAGGGCAGGCTTTGCCACTGCAGTTCTGCAGGGCCTAATAGCCGCACCTAATACTATTTAGCTCCAGCCTCCCAACCTTAGCTTTGGGATTCAACCCAATTGTAATGACTGCAACAGTGAAACACGAAGAACATAGTACAGTTGTGTACACTTACCATCAATGTAGATGTTCGAGTGTATTCATTGTTGCAGTCCAGGTTACCCACCCGCCATCCCCCATTTCTTTGCTGGAACTTATCTGTACTTCTCTATTCTATACAACCTATGTGGTGTATTTGCTTCTAGATGAAGGCAAAATATATACTTTGGTGCATGTATGTTTTATTGACATATTTTTAGCCAACCTTATTGGGGGTACCTGACATCTCGGGCAAGGAAAACTGAAGAAAATGACGTCGGCTGCATCTTTTATACCCCTGGCGCACTGACGTCAGGGAGGAGGCGACAGCAACCGACGCCAGACCTAGACTTTGGAATTCAGGCCGACTGAGTGTAGCCTGCCAGCAGGATAACCCAATTGTAATGACTGCAACAGTGAATACACTCGAGCATCTACATTTATGGTAAGTGTACACAACTGCACTTTTTAATGAGTCACAGATGGTACTCAGGTGTGTACAAAAGCTGATTTGGCATCGTTACATATGTTGAAGTAGTTTAGGGCTGTTTTCCATAAGCTGTGGATGGTACTGAGATGTGTAAAGCTGCATTTACAAAGGGCAGCCCTAGTCATGTTGTGCACATTTTCTGAAGCTGCTTTTGCAGTATTGGCATACCTCTCAACCTCTTAAGATATCTGAACAAAGCTTAAAATAATGGGGGGCAAAGGCCCAAAAATAGGGACAGATTCAAATATTGCTCTTATAAACTTAGAAAGTTTCTAGCATAACAGGGTTTGTTTTGGCATGCATTTTCTGAAGGATATGAATTCTGAAAATGAAATATATGTTGTTATTGTGTGACTTCAGTCCTCAGTGATTTGACAGAAAACCACAAATGTTTTGAGGAATAGGCCAAATAAATGCAGCAGAAATCTGGACATTCTGTGGGAGTCTTGACAGTTAAGTGATATCAGTAGTGGATTCTTCAGTTTGGAAAGCTTATAGGCAGTCCAGAATGCTTTAAGACAGATCTTGCAAAAAGTATATAGAGAGCAGTTGTGACCAAAACTGCACAGACAATGGATGGATCTGGTGCACTGTATTGATAAAATTGTGCAGTTTGTTTTATGTTTCATGTATGTGTTTGCATTGTTTGTATTTCTTGCCTTTGGCCAAGACAATGCTTGAAAAGGACCTTTCGACCAGCCTTCACATAGTCAACAAATGAAAATAACTAAATAAATGTTTTTGTTTAATATATATGAGTCTGCAGTCATGAGGCTGAAAACGTAACACGAGTGAGGTTCGGTGGGCTACCAAAAAACAAGTGCTGTTTTTCAGAAAGGGCTGTAAAGCTACAAAATAATCATTGCTGGCCTGAACTTTGAAGGTCAAAATATTTGCTGGCTTTGGATGTAGATCAAGCAAGTGCCTGAGGTCACTCAGGGTGACAGCACTGAGAAATAGAAAGGGCAGTGGGGGTGGGGTTGGTAGGGTTACTTGTTGCAATTTGGCAGGCTGGCTTGTAATTTTTTTATTTATTTATTTGTTGTAATCAGTTTTAGCATTGCTGTGCTATCTATTTCTCCATTACTGTTGAAATGTTATATTTACTCTGTATAAGTAATCAAGAAGAAAAAAAAATCAGTTCCATAGAAACCGCATGTGATGTATAACGTATGCATATGGCTTTAAGGGGAAAAGAAAGCTGATCTGTAGGATTCTTTTAGTTTTACCATGCTGGTTCATTTTGTCTGTCTCTTGCTACATTTTCTACTAAACACATTGTATTATATTTAGTGGTTTTAGTTAATGCTTTTTATTTAGGACAGTAGGTTTCCAGCAAAAGCATACATTGTACTAACAGTGAGTAGGAACACAAAAAGAAAGGTGTGTGTGTGTGTGTGTGTGTGTGTGTGTGTGTGTGTGTGTGTGTGTATGGCAAGTACCCTGTAGGCTTGCATGATGTAAGTCAGCATCTTCAGATTGCGTTACTGTTCTGTACTGGTTCTGTGAAAAAAATTTTGAGTAAAAATTATATTTGACGTTTAGGTACAATTTTGCAGATTTTTTCTATTCTATAAATGTCCTGATGCTTTTAATTTGCGTATTTTCTGCATTATGTAACAAACATGCAAGAGCCTAGGAACACCACCAAAGTGCTGTAAAATCATTGTGTGAGACCTGCACTGGATTTTATGTTCTTACAGAGGTTAGAAGACAGAATTGGGGAATGCTTCTAGCGATTCTGTAAAAATTAATCTTTTGAAAAAACTGAAAAAGAAGTCAAATGTCTGAATGCAAGTCATTTATTGCACCCTGCATGAAGCGACCTGAATTACAGCTGTATGCTTTTGCAGGTTGCAGCATCATAATCTTCTTTAGATGTGAACCTCCTGCTTCCACTTCCAGTGTGTTAATTACTGTTTTGGTGTATCCTGCAGGAGAAGGAGAATGATTGATGTTAGAAGAGATTAAAGAAAAATGTTAATTTCCTGGAAATGTTGTCTCTTTTTCCTTCTGGTCATTTGCCAGTCCTAGACCCTCCTCCGGTGGTCATTAACCTGCATTGCGTTCTTCCTTGGAAAGTACAGAGGAATATGGCAGGGGGTTCACTTTTGTTGAGGGGAAGCTGTCAGTCAGGATTTCTTATGTCCTTGCTCTGAGCTATATGGAGGTGGGGTGGTGGTGTTAGTACCCATTGGCACAATGGACAAGTGGACAGGGGAAGGCAGACTATGGGCTTACAGAATGTCCATGTGATTGAGTTTATCTCTTCAACACTGCTTGCACACTTAGACCATTGCTGGAGAACACCTACCACTTTTGGCATTCATTTAATTGTTTTCAGAAAGCATTTAAATAGTACATTTTTTCTGTTATACGGAAGTCCTTTCAAAATCATATGTGTACCTGGACTCTAGAAGCAAATTTGTTTAACATTTTCAGTTTGTGAGAGTGAGTCTGTTCTTTTCAGCTCATGCTGTTAAGCTATCAGGTGTCAAAGCATAGGTCCAGCTGTCAGCAAAGGAAATTGTTTCTGTGCTTTATGTTCATCCCTCTAGAGAAGTATACACATGACCACACATAATTGTGTTTTAGTAGATGTGAAAATAAATCCATGAATGCAAAATTGGGTGGGATATTTACATTTCCTTGTAAGTCGCATTTTATTTTCTTTTCTTTTGAGTAGCAGTAATGATGCTTTTGTTATGTTGAGCATGTGAAGTTTCAAGTCAGAGGAATCAGTTTCTTTTGCTGCTGCTTTTTGTAAAACTGGAAACAACTGTTTTCTTTACTTAATTTACTCTTTAACTACCTGGCTTTAGGAATAGTCCAAGAAATCCTGACTTTACCAGAGTCTCACAGTAAGGATCAAAGTTTTTCAGGGTATAGCTTGTTTGCAGATCGTTATAGCAAACTACTGCGAGTGAATTAGTTGTTTTCTGTTTTGGAAGAGCCCTCCTTGTTTTGGTGGGAGGGAGAGGCTTGGAAGTTCATACTTCATTCAGGGTGGAAGTATCTAAAGGCCATATGAATTGAAACTTGTTACTTTTGTATACAACTTAAACATTTCATGTAAAATGAAGGACCGGGTGTGTATGATAGAATGTCGGAAGTGTTATATGAGTATTTGTGGCAGAACAAGCACTACTCTGTGTTGTGTAGAGCCATTTTGTTTGTAGCTTTGATAAAAGATCCACTGTGGTTTCCTGTGCTGTTGCTCAACAACTTGAACCAAGTAACTTCTGCCATTTTGTCCCAGACCAGCTATAATGTGTAGTTACCTCAGAGAATGAGGACCTGCCCAGATAATGGGTCATACCTGGGGTATTTGTGGAGCCCACAATGGGTGGTCTGTGTGTACTGTGGCATTGGTTGAATAGGAGCCTGCAGAAACAACACAGAAGTATGAAAGGGTAGAGTGTATTGCTGTGTTGCTGTGTCTTACCACACAAATGTAAAAAGCATGTTCAATTAGCCAAGGTATTTATTATTCCTTTGTTATTGCCATGGAAGGTACTGTAAGCAGCAAGGTCACATAGCTTCAAGAATATGAACGAATCATTCCTGCTTTTGCATTGCTTGCTGTCGGCCACGTGACTACAATGAGGTAGGCATTTGGGGCATAGGTATCCCAACACATTTATAGCACATGACATTTTTCTGGAACAGAGACGCATTTTATATAATCTGCTAGGTATGCATGAATGCCTTTGTGACATTGTCCCCAAAAAGTCTGTTAATATGCATCTGATTTAAAATGTTCCTTCTTGTATGTTTGCAGCCATCCTCACTGAAGTATTCTTTGCTTTAAGATTCAATGGGTCAAATAGGAATAAGCCCCATATGGCAATGTAATGCCATTTGTTATGCTGACTTGATTGAACGCAGTCTAAAAGGCAGCCAATAATTTGTTTGTAAGCATCCCCAAGTGTAGATTTTCTGATTTTGTAAGCATTCAGTAGATGCCAAGAATATGCTTTGCATTTATGTTTTGTACGTCATAGTACTTTTTATTTATTTTAAAAGTTGGTCAGTGAAAGGATAACCACATTAAAGCTGTTAAATTGAATGCCTTAGAATCACTACCATGTCAACTGAAATGCAGAATTTTGCATTTTCGGGGATATGCTGTAACACAGAACAGCCAAGCAGCTGACAGCTAGCTGTGAACACCATGTCTTATTTGATAAACTGACTAAAAGAAGGAGGTCTAGTGGTAAGTGGCTAACATCCTGGTATTATCACTGGTTATCTTATTCCTCCTGCAGTGGGTAAAACGAGTCCTACCTAGCAAAAGTGCTACTTAACCCAGCTATATGATATTGAGGGGAAAAAGCCCTGACAGTGACTCAGAAGGTCCGGGTTTAAATAGCAGCTGATGCCTGCTTATGTGTCGTGGGGGACGGTGTGGTGGTTTCAGTAAGCAGATTGCCAGAATACAAACAGTGGTACACAAAAGGCAGGACTGGAGGATATGAGCAGGTGATCACAAGCAGATGACAGTAGTCCTTATAAGGATGTGGGTGGAAGCAAGGATATGAAAGGAGAGTATAAGTAGGACACTCTTTGGTGATGCAAGTGCTCACCATGGCCACTAGAAGCAGGATTAGGGTCTCACTAGATCCTCATTGTTGGGATGCAGACAAGGACACAATCCACATCCATGGCTGCCTGGATGACAGCAGTTTTGGTTGGTTCTTGCCTTCTTGTTGGGTTTACCCACTACAGGACAGGAAATGGGTTCATGATCCGTAGGATGAGGATCAGTGTCTGGCAGGCACAGAGTGAAAACGTTTACAGAAGAAAAATGTACCAGTCAGATAATGAACACAGTGAAGTATTAATTGAACATTTGATTTTACTGATGACTTTGAGAAGTTTTTGTTATAAAATTAATTTCTGTTGTTTAGATTGATGTTACTGCAAACTTATGTGGTAGGGATGCTTTTCACCAGTGGAAGAAAAAATTCATTAAGCCAATAAATAAGTTAGAGACAAGGCCTAATTTACAGAAAGTGATTATCTTGTCTGTGACATTGTCACCCTAGGTACCCGTGACCTAGCTGGCTGGGGGACTTTTGCACTGACTGGTGGCCTGTAGTGGAGGCTGGGAGCTTGAATTAAGCACCAAGTAAGTGGATATACATTTACAGATGAGTGAATGCATGCATGCATGCATTTACCTACACTCACTG
The DNA here is from genome assembly GCF_019279795.1 of Protopterus annectens. Taxonomy (NCBI): domain Eukaryota; kingdom Metazoa; phylum Chordata; order Ceratodontiformes; family Protopteridae; genus Protopterus; species Protopterus annectens. The sequence goes on along the minus strand of NC_056726.1, from coordinate 1,779,191,571 downwards.
CATATCTTTCACCATGGGAGGTAAAATACATCATGAAAGTCAAAGTTCCAATGTAATGGCTTTTTAGGTTTTAGGTCTGCCATACTGCTGTATTTGTTCCTAAACTGAATAAGTAAGTTAGTAGTAACCTAGCAAAGTTAAGACTTTTCTTTAATTAAAAAAGCTTAGAAAAAACTGTAACATGGTTATTGTATAATAACAGTAAATTGCTGAAATGCGCAGCCCTGTTGGAGTTTTGTATGTGGTGGGATGGGAGGGCTTAGTTCCTCAGCCCAAGAAAGGACAGTGGAGGATGGAGAATCAAGCTTACAAAAGGACATGAAGAGATCATTAAGGTGGGCTGGGAAGTGGCATCTAAGCTTAAGTACAAGGAAGTGTAAATGACTTTTCTTGGGCTCTGGTTCTCCCAAAATGGAATACTAACAAGGAGGTGTGTCCCTAAAAAAGCACAGAACGAGAAAGAGACCTTAGTGTGGCCGTGACAGCAGAGAAGTATTAAGGTTGCATTAATCCTGAAGTGGAAAGCAAACTAGAGGAGTAAAATGTCAACTAGGAGGAGTGATTCTAAAAAACACAGAGATGAAGAAAAAGGCCTTGACGTGGCAGAAGCAGCTCAGGAATATAGAGGTTGTACTTCTCGTCTCTTACTTCCTGATCAGACTGGAGTTGGGAGGGGGAAGTACTGTGCTCTGCTCTGGTGACCCAGTGGGTCAAAATATCACATTAGTCAGGAAGGTACATTGCCCAGGGTACTAAAAAAAAGGGAGAAAAGGGGTGTGAAGAGAGGTTACAGGTGCTAAAATCACATTAGTCAAGAAGGGCATTGCCCAGGGTACTAAAGAAAAGGTAGAAAAGGGGTGTGAAGAGAGGTTACAGGAGCTAAAATCACATTAGTCAGGAAGGTACATTGCCCAGGGTACTAAAGAAAAGGGAGAAAAGGGGTGTGAAGAGAGGTTACAGGAGCTAAAATCACATTAGTCAGGAAGGTACATTGCCCAGGGTACTAAAGAAAAGGGAGAAAAGGGTGTGAAGAGAGGTTACAGGAGCTAAAATCACATTAGTCAGGAAGGTACATTGCCCAGGGTACTAAAGAAAAGGGAGAAAAGGGTGTGAAAAGAGGTTACAGGAGCTAAAATCACATTAGTCAGGAAGGTACATTGCCCAGGGTACTAAAGAAAAGGGGGAAAGGGGTGTGAAGAGAGGTTACAGGAGCTAAAATCACATTAGTCAGGAAGGTACATTGCCCAGGGTACTAAAGAAAAGGGAGAAAAGGGGTGTGAAGAGAGGTTACAGGAGCTAAAATCACATTAGTCAGGAAGGTACATTGCCCAGGGTACTAAAGAAAAGGGAGAAAAGGGTGTGAAGAGAGGTTACAGGAGCTAAAATCACATTAGTCAGGAAGGTACATTGCCCAGGGTACTAAAGAAAAGGGGTGTGAAGAGAGGTTACAGGAGCTAAAATCACATTAGTCAGGAAGGTACATTGCCCAGGGTACTAAAGAAAAGGGAGAAAAGGGTGTGAAGAGAGGTTACAGGAGCTAAAATCACATTAGTCAGGAAGGTACATTGCCCAGGGTACTAAAGAAAATGGAGAAAGGGGTGTGAAGAGAGGTTACAGGAGCTAAAATCACATTAGTCACGAAGGTACATTGCCCTGGGTACTAAAGAAAATGGAGAAAGGGGTGGGAAGAGAGGTTACAGGAGCTAAAATCACATTAGTCAGGAAGGTACATTGCCCAGGGTACTAAAGAAAAGGGGAAAAGGGGTGTGAAGAGAGGTTACAGGAGCTAAAATCACATTAGTCAGGAAGGTACATTGCCCAGGGTACTAAAGAAAAGGGGGAAAGTGGTGTGAAGAGAGGTTACAGGAGCTAAAATCACATTAGTCAGGAAGGTACATTGCCCAGGGTACTAAAGAAAAAAGGGGTGTGAAGAGAGGTTACAGGAGCTAAAATCACATTAGTCAGGAAGGTACATTGCCCAGGGTACTAAAGAAAAGGGAGAAAAGGGGTGTGAAGAGAGGTTACAGGAGCTAAAATCACATTAGTCAGGAAGGTACATTGCCCAGGGTACTAAAGAAAAGGGAGAAAAGGGGTGTGAAGAGAGGTTACAGGAGCTAAAATCACATTAGTCAGGAAGGTACATTGCCCAGGGTACTAAAGAAAAGGGGTGTGAAGAGAGGTTACAGGAGCTAAAATCACATTAGTCAGGAAGGTACATTGCCCAGGGTAAAGGGGTGTGAAGAGAGGTTACAGGAGCTAAAATCACATTAGTCAGGAAGGTACATTGCCCAGGGTACTAAAGAAAAGGGGGAAAAGGGGTGTGAAGAGAGGTTACAGGAGCTAAAATCACATTAGTCAGGAAGGTACATTGCCCAGGGTACTAAAGAAAAGGGGAAAAGGGTGTGAAGAGAGGTTACAGGAGCTAAAATCACATTAGTCAGGAAGATACATTGCCCAGGGTACTAAAAAAGGGAGAAAAGGGGTGTGAAGAGAGGTTACAGGTGCTAAAATCACATTAGTCAGGAAGGTACATTGCCCGAGGTACTAAAGAAAAGGGAGAAAAGGGGTGTGAAGAGAGGTTACAGGAGCTAAAATCACATTAGTCAGGAAGGTACATTGCCCAGGGTACTAAAGAAAAGGGAGAAAAGGGTGTGAAGAGAGGTTACAGGAGCTAAAATCACATTAGTCAGGAAGGTACATTGCCCCGGGTACTAAAGAAAAGGGATGTGAAGAGAGGTTACAGGAGCTAAAATCACATTAGTCAGGAAGGTACATTGCCCAGGGTACTAAAGAAAAGGGGTGTGAAGAGAGGTTACAGGAGCTAAAATCACATTAGTCAGGAAGGTACATTGCCCAGGGTACTAAAGAAAAGGGGTGTGAAGAGAGGTTACAGGAGCTAAAATCACATTAGTCAGGAAGGTACATTGCCCAGGGTACTAAAGAAAAGGAGGAAAAGGGTGTGAAGAGAGGTTACAGGAGCTAAAATCACATTAGTCAGGAAGGTACATTGCCCAGGGTACTAAAGAAAAGGGAGAAAAGGGGTGTGAAGAGAGGTTACAGGAGCTAAAATCACATTAGTCAGGAAGGTACATTGCCCAGGGTACTAAAGAAAAGGGAGAAAAGGGGTGTGAAGAGAGGTTACAGGAGCTAAAATCACATTAGTCAGGAAGGTACATTGCCCAGGGTACTAAAGAAAAGGAGAAAAGGGGTGTGAAGAGAGGTTACAGGAGCTAAAATCACATTAGTCAGGAAGGTACATTGCCCAGGGTACTAAAGAAAAGGGGAAAAGGGGTGTGAAGAGAGGTTACAGGAGCTAAAATCACATTAGTCAGGAAGGTACATTGCCCAGGGTACTAAAGAAAAGGGGAAAAGGGGTGTGAAGAGAGGTTACAGGAGCTAAAATCACATTAGTCAGGAAGGTACATTGCCCAGGGTACTAAAGAAAATGGAGAAAAGGGGGTGTGAAGAGAGGTTACAGGAGCTAAAATCACATTAGTCAGGAAGGTACATTGCCCAGGGTACTAAAGAAAAGGGAGAAAAGGGTGTGAAGAGAGGTTACAGGAGCTAAAATCACATTAGTCAGGAAGGTACATTGCCCAGGGTACTAAAGAAAAGGGGGAAAAGGGGTGTGAAGAGAGGTTACAGGAGCTAAAATCACATTAGTCAGGAAGGTACATTGCCCAGGGTACTAAAGAAAAGGAGAAAAGGGTGTGAAGAGAGGTTACAGGAGCTAAAATCACATTAGTCAGGAAGGTACATTGCCCAGGGTACTAAAGAAAAGGGAGAAAAGGGGTGTGAAGAGAGGTTACAGGAGCTAAAATCACATTAGTCAGGAAGGTACATTGCCCAGGGTACTAAAGAAAAGGGGTAAAAGGGATGTGAAGAGAGGTTACAGGAGCTAAAATCACATTAGTCAGGAAGGTACATTGCCCAGGGTACTAAAGAAAAGGGAGAAAAGGGGTGTGAAGAGAGGTTACAGGAGCTAAAATCACATTAGTCAGGAAGGTACATTGCCCAGGGTACTAAAGAAAAGGGAGAAAAGGGTGTGAAGAGAGGTTACAGGAGCTAAAATCACATTAGTCAGGAAGGTACATTGCCCAGGGTACTAAAGAAAAGGGGAAAAGGGGTGTGAAGAGAGGTTACAGGAGCTAAAATCACATTAGTCAGGAAGGTACATTGCCCAGGGTACTAAGAAAAGGGGAAAAGGGGTGTGAAGAGAGGTTACAGGAGCTAAAATCACATTAGTCAGGAAGGTACATTGCCCAGGGTACTAAAGAAAAGGGGTGTGAAGAGAGGTTACAGGAGCTAAAATCACATTAGTCAGGAAGGTACATTGCCCAGGGTACTAAAGAAAAGGGGAAAAAGGGTGTGAAGAGAGGTTACAGGAGCTAAAATCACATTAGTCAGGAAGGTACATTGCCCAGGGTACTGGAGAAAAGGGGTGTGAAGAGAGGTTACAGGAGCTAAAATCACATTAGTCAGGAAGGTACATTGCCCAGGGTACTAAAGAAAAGGGAGAAAAGGGGTGTGAAGAGAGGTTACAGGAGCTAAAATCACATTAGTCAGGAAGGTACATTGCCCAGGGTACTAAAGAAAAGGGAGAAAAGGGTGTGAAGAGAGGTTACAGGAGCTAAAATCACATTAGTCAGGAAGGTACATTGCCCAGGGTACTAAAGAAAAGGGAGAAAAGGGGTGTGAAGAGAGGTTACAGGAGCTAAAATCACATTAGTCAGGAAGGTACATTGCCCAGGGTACTAAAGAAAAGGGGGAAAAGGGGGTGTGAAGAGAGGTTACAGGAGCTAAAATCACATTAGTCAGGAAGGCACATTGCCCGGGGTACTAAAACAAAGGGGGAAAAAGAGTGTGAAGAGAGGTTACAGGAGCTAAAATCACATTAGTCAGGAAGGTACATTGCCCAGGGTACTAAAGAAAATGGAGAAAGGGGTGTGAAGAGATGTTAAAGGAGATAAAATCACAATAGTCAGGAAGGTACATTGCCCAGGGTACTAAAGAAAAGGGAGAAAAGGGGTGTGAAGAGAGGTTACAGGAGCTAAAATCACATTAGTCAGGAAGGTACATTGCCCAGGGTACTAAAGAAAAGGGGTGTGAAGAGAGGTTACAGGAGCTAAAATCACATTAGTCAGGAAGGTACATTGCCCAGGGTACTAAAGAAAAGGGGAAAAGGGGTGTGAAGAGAGGTTACAGGAGCTAAAATCACATTAGTCAGGAAGATACATTGCCCAGGGTACTAAAAAAAGGGAGAAAAGGGGTGTGAAGAGAGGTTACAGGAGCTAAAATCACATTAGTCAGGAAGGTACATTGCCCAGGGTACTAAAGAAAAGGGAGAAAAGGGTGTGAAGAGAGGTTACAGGAGCTAAAATCACATTAGTCAGGAAGGTACATTGCCCAGGGTATTAAGAAAAGGGAGAAAAGGGGTGTGAAGAGAGGTTACAGGAGCTAAAATCACATTAGTCAGGAAGGTACATTGCCCAGGGTACTAAAGAAAAGGGAGAAAAGGGGTGTGAAGAGAGGTTACAGGAGCTAAAATCACATTAGTCAGGAAGGTACATTGCCCAGGGTACTAAAGAAAATGGAGAAAAGGGTGGGAAGAGAGGTTACAGGAGCTAAAATCACATTAGTCAGGAAGATACATTGCCCAGGGTACTAAAAAAGTGAGAAAAGGGGTGTGAAGAGAGGTTACAGGAGCTAAAATCACATTAGTCAGGAAGGTACATTGCCCAGGGTACTAAAGAAAATGGAGAAAAGGGTGTGAAGAGAGGTTACAGGAGCTAAAATCACATTAGTCAGGAAGGTACATTGCCCAGGGTACTTAAGAAAAGGGGAAAAAGGGGTGCGAAGAGAGGTTACAGGAGCTAAAATCACATTTGTTAGGAAGGTATATTGCCCCGGGTACTAAAGAAAAGGGAAAAAATGGGTGTGAAGAGAGGTTACAGGAGCTAAAATCACATTAGTCAGGAAGGTACATTGCCCAGGGTACTAAAGAAAAGGGAGAAAAGGGGTGTGAAGAGAGGTTACAGGAGCTAAAATCACATTAGTCAGGAAGGTACATTGCCCAGGGTACTAAAGAAAAGAGAAAAGGGTGTGAAGAGAGGTTACAGGAGCTAAAATCACATTAGTCAGGAAGGTACATTGCCCAGGGTACTAAAGAAAAGGGAGAAAAGGGGTGTGAAGAGAGGTTACAGGAGCTAAAATCACATTAGTCAGGAAGGTACATTGCCCAGGGTACTAAAGAAAAGGAGGGAAAGGGGTGTGAAGAGAGGTTACAGGAGCTAAAATCACATTAGTCAGGAAGGTACATTGCCCAGGGTACTAAAGAAAAGGGGAAAAGGGGTGTGAAGAGAGGTTACAGGAGCTAAAATCACATTAGTCAGGAAGGTACATTGCCCAGGGTACTAAAGAAAAGGGAGAAAAGGGGTGTGAAGAGAGGTTACAGGAGCTAAAATCACATTAGTCAGGAAGGTACATTGCCCAGGGTACTAAAGAAAAGGGGAAAAGGGGTGTGAAGAGAGGTTACAGGAGCTAAAATCACATTAGTCAGGAAGGTACATTGCCCAGGGTACTAAAGAAAAGGGGAAAAGGGGTGTGAAGAGAGGTTACAGGAGCTAAAATCACATTAGTCAGGAAGGTACATTGCCCAGGGTACTAAAGAAAAGGGAGAAAAGGGTGTGAAGAGAGGTTACAGGAGCTAAAATCACATTAGTCAGGAAGGTACATTGCCCAGGGTACTAAAGAAAAGGGAGAAAAGGGGTGTGAAGAGAGGTTACAGGAGCTAAAATCACATTAGTCAGGAAGGTACATTGCCCAGGGTACTAAAGAAAAGGGAGAAAAGGGTGTGAAGAGAGGTTACAGGAGCTAAAATCACATTAGTCAGGAAGGTACTTTGCCCAGGGTACTAAAAAGAAAAGGGGTGTGAAGAGAGGTTACAGGAGCTAAAATCACATTAGTCAGGAAGGTACATTGCCCAGGGTACTAAAGAAAAGGGGAAAAGGGGTGTGAACAGAGGTTACAGGAGCTAAAATCACATTAGTCAGGAAGGTACATTGCCCAGGGTACTAAAGAAAATGGAGAAAGGGGTGTGAAGAGATGTTAAAGGAGATAAAATCACAATAGTCAGGAAGGTACATTGCCCAGGGTACTAAAGAAAAGGGGAAAAGGGGTGTGAAGAGAGGTTACAGGAGCTAAAATCACATTAGTCAGGAAGGTACATTGCCCAGGGTACTAAAGAAAAGGGAGAAAAGGGGTGTGAAGAGAGGTTACAGGAGCTAAAATCACATTAGTCAGGAAGGTACATTGCCCAGGGTACTAAAGAAAAGGGAGAAAAGGGGTGTGAAGAGAGGTTACAGGAGCTAAAATCACATTAGTCAGGAAGGTACATTGCCCAGGGTACTAAAGAAAAGGGAGAAAAGGGGTGTGAAGAGAGGTTACAGGAGCTAAAATCACATTAGTCAGGAAGGTACATTGCCCAGGGTACTAAAGAAAAGGGGTGTAAAGAGAGGTTACAGGAGCTAAAATCACATTAGTCAGGAAGATATATTGCCCAGGGTCCTAAAAAGAAAAGGGAAAAAGGGGTGTGAAGAGAGGTTACAGGAGCTAAAATCACATTAGTCAGGAAGGTACATTGCCCAGGGTACTAAAGAAAAGGAGAAAAGGGGTGTGAAGAGAGGTTACAGGAGCTAAAATCACATTAGTCAGGAAGGTACATTGCCCAGGGTACTAAAGAAAAGGGAGAAAAGGGTGTGAAGAGAGGTTACAGGAGCTAAAATCACATTAGTCAGGAAGGTACATTGCCCAGGGTACTAAAGAAAAGGGAGAAAAGGGGTGTGAAGAGAGGTTACAGGAGCTAAAATCACATTAGTCAGGAAGGTACATTGCCCAGGGTACTAAAGAAAAGGGAGAAAAGGGGTGTGAAGAGAGGTTACAGGAGCTAAAATCACATTAGTCAGGAAGGTACATTGCCCAGGGTACTAAAGAAAAGGGAGAAAAGGGGTGTGAAGAGAGGTTACAGGAGCTAAAATCACATTAGTCAGGAAGGTACATTGCCCAGGGTACTAAAGAAAAGGGAGAAAAGGGTGTGAAGAGAGGTTACAGGAGCTAAAATCACATTAGTCAGGAAGGTACATTGCCCAGGGTACTAAAGAAAAGGGAGAAAAGGGGTGTGAAGAGAGGTTACAGGAGCTAAAATCACATTAGTCAGGAAGGTACATTGCCCAGGGTACTAAAGAAAAGGGAAAAGGGGTGTGAAGAGAGGTTACAGGAGCTAAAATCACATTAGTCAGGAAGGTACATTGCCCAGGGTACTAAAGAAAAGGGAAAAGGGGTGTGAAGAGAGGTTACAGGAGCTAAAATCACATTAGTCAGGAAGGTACATTGCCCAGGGTACTAAAGAAAAGGGGAAAAGGGGTGTGAAGAGAGGTTACAGGAGCTAAAATCACATTAGTCAGGAAGGTACATTGCCCAGGGTACTAAAGAAAAGGGAGAAAAGGGGTGTGAAGAGAGGTTACAGGAGCTAAAATCACATTAGTCAGGAAGGTACATTGCCCAGGGTACTAAAGAAAAGGGGAAAAGGGGTGTGAAGAGAGGTTACAGGAGCTAAAATCACATTAGTCAGGAAGGTACATTGCCCAGGGTACTAAAGAAAAGGGAGAAAAGGGGTGTGAAGAGAGGTTACAGGAGCTAAAATCACATTAGTCAGGAAGGTACATTGCCCAGGGTACTAAAGAAAAGGGGTGTGAAGAGAGGTTACAGGAGCTAAAATCACATTAGTCAGGAAGGTACATTGCCCAGGGTACTAAAGAAAAGGGAGAAAAGGGGTGTGAAGAGAGGTTACAGGAGCTAAAATCACATTAGTCAGGAAGGTACATTGCCCAGGGTACTAAGGAAAAGGGGTGTGAAGAGAGATTACAGGAGGTAAAATCACATTAGTCAGGAAGGTACATTGCCCAGGGTACTAAAGAAAAGGGGAAAAGGGGTGTGAAGAGAGGTTACAGGAGCTAAAATCACATTAGTCAGGAAGGTACATTGCCCAGGGTACTAAAGAAAAGGGAGAAAAGGTGTGTGAAGAGAGGTTACAGGAGCTAAAATCACATTAGTCAGGAAGGTACATTGCCCAGGGTACTAAAGAAAAGGGAGAAAGGGGTGTGAAGAGAGGTTACAGGAGCTAAAATCACATTAGTCAGGAAGGTACATTGCCCAGGGTACTAAAGAAAAGGGAGAAAAGGGGTGTGAAGAGAGGTTACAGGAGCTAAAATCACATTAGTCAGGAAGTTGCATTGCCCAGGGTACTAAAGAAAAGGGAGAAAAGGGGTGTGAAGATAGATTACAGGAGCTAAATCCAATCTCACTTGATGATAAAGTGAGATGTGACAGGGGTACACAAGACACTCAGAGATTTGGGATGCATGGCTACTTGTGGTTGTTAGCGTAATAACCACCTATGACCCTGTGATGTAATGCCATATAGCTCAAGAAGAAAGACCGGTTGGTGGTGGTGCATGCCTACAACATTGAGTGCAAAGTTCACCATAAACATTAGGAATCACTCTTACAGAAAGAGTAGTGGGTAATAGAACAGGTTAACTGTGCGTAAGCAGTAGACTTTGAGAGCACACAGTCTTTAAGGATAATGTCGAATGGGTAGTAATAGAAAGGGACACAATGGGACCATGCATCGGGCTAGTTAGCTTGCCCTTTTCTAATGTCACAACCGTATACTGTCTTAGTTGGTATGATCTAATTAAACCACAGTTTTGAGCAGAAACAGCATGACACACCCCCTTTTGTTTCTATTATTTAAAACAGATGAGGTGTGAGAGGTGACAGGATTTCTGTAGAAGCAGTCTGCTTATTTTTAAATGAAGAAGATATAAAATCCAAAATATTTGGGCAGACATCTAGACAAATTTTAAGATAAGGAAGAAGATAACTATGAAAGTGGTTAGGTACACTTTGAGAATTATCAAGGCTGTACTGCATGTCAAACATGAGGAAGCAAGTCGGGCATTTATGAGTGAGCCTCTGAATGCAGTATCTTTTACTGCCTTTTTTTCTCTCTCCTTATTTAGGCAGTAGGCAGGTTATCAAGCAACCAGATAATATTCTCATTAGTGAGTTGATCATCTGAATGCAGTATCTTTTACTGCCTTTTTTTTCTCCTTGGGTTATCAGGCAACCTGGTAATATTGTCATGGCTAGCACAAAGTTGCTGTGCAGGTGAGTTATAGCTTTGGTGGGGCTTGAACCTGCAGTTTACAAAATTACGTATGAACATACCTGCTTGACAGTGGGAAAAAGTAGTAGTTTGCATGAGTGACATAACTACCGCTGTGCAACTGCTCTTCCTCTGTCACTTCTATCGTCCTTTTGAGTCCCTCACTTCTGTGTTGCACCAGTTATTCTGTGAAAAGGTATTTTGGCATCAAGTGAGGTTTGCATTGAAGATGTAATTTCCTGAACTTGATGACCTTTGTTTGCCAGTTGTGATCCTGTAAATGCAGAGAGTCATTCTTTAGCCATTGTATTGTGGTTACCTGTACGATTTTGTATAGATAGGTGTATAACTAGATACGTTTTTGTGCTTAAATGTATTTAGTCAAGAATATGATTAAACCATCAAAGAGATGCAACAAAATTCATAGAAGCATGTGCAGTCCTACTATTTGATTTCATATGCATGCCTCTAGCAGTAGTTTTCAAAACGCACTAGAAAAGCTTGCCTTTACTTACAGCATTTTGTCCTGTGGTTGTTGTTAACAGATGATGGCTGTGCGTCATGTCAGTCAAGCGGATTAGAAAATGGAGGCTGCCAGGCAGAGGGCCACCCGTGTTCCCAATGCTCCAGAGCGCACCAGCACAACAGTGACATGAAAATTAATGAGCGAAGCCTTAAAATGTCACAGTGCAGAGATCTGAAGCTGAATTGTAAACCCACACGGACAAGGTAACTGCAAAAGGATGGCCAGGGGAGTGCTGAAATGAGACTGTTAATGGTTTCTGTTTAAGCTGTAACTGTTTGTCAGCTTACCTTTTAACTATAGGATTTGGAAATGCATGCAACAAAAGCTAAGCCCAGCCAACAGTGCTGAAAATATGTTAAGGTGTGATAAAGGGAGAGATGTATTCACATTCTCTTCCAGTACCCATGACAGTAAAATAGATTGTGGCGTCTTTTGGTCTGTCTGCTCTGGAGAAAGCAGATGGTACTCTTAGAATCTCCTCTGACTGGTACACTGCATTCCTCCTTTTGAAGCTTTTTTATATTAAAGCTTTTTTGTTTTACTTTGAAGATGGTCTAGCCGTGTTGCTGATGTCAGTTGTTTGAGTAATGGTGTTTGTGTGTGCAGTGTAAGGCTGATATTTGAATTTGGCAACCAGGTATTTATTAGCAGTAGCAGCAGAAAACCTGCTGAGTCGCAGACTTTACTTACTTCACACTGCTGCTTACATGTACAGAAACTGCAGAGCAAAAGCAGCTTTTTAAATCATTTGTAATAGAGTGCTCTTTGAAACAGTATGACTGAAGAACTACCAAAACATTATGTATGTGTATATAAGAAAGTGCATGTGTTTGTGTGCACACACACACACACACATATATATATATATATATATATATATATATATATATGTACTTATTTATCTCTGTGTGTGTGTGTATGTGGGTATATATATATATATATATATATATATAGCATGGTAAGTTTCCTTTGTTGCATATGACTGAATTTGCTAGGACTACGTTCTACCCTTGCGTGCTTAGCTTTGTGCCCTCTGGGTACCCTGGAGGGGAGTACTTTTCTGAGTCATTTATTTTTTTGGTAATTCAGGGTTGAACTGATTATGTTGTTGGTCACATGGGAAGCTCAGGAAAGCAGCATAATTTTTAAGATCCCTTTTGCGGTGATGGATAAGGATGAGAAGTGTTTTTTTTTATTTTGCAGACTTCATAATTCATAATGTATAACCAAGGTATGTTACTCAGTAAGCATTGTGGGAGAGTGTGTTTGTACTTGTAGGTTATTAATTAGTTATAGTTTGAAAGCATTAGTGAATGCAGTTACTGAACAGGGCTGTTAGTCTGTAAAGACTAAATCTTCATCTAAGAAAGGTGGATGCAGTTCTTAAGTTACACTAAATAAAGTTTTGTCTTTTGAAAGAAAGGGGTCCAGACAGTTGTTGAATTCAGCACTTGCTCCCATTAGTATGGAAAGAAGATGTGGAGAAGATTAACTATATTAATCATTAATGACAGAAAAAAAAAACAGAGAGGGGAGATTCAATGCAGACAGTGATGTAGGTGAACCCAAGCATGTTATGACATGAGTAAACACTTATGCAGTAGTGCTAGGTCAATGAAACATTTTGGTAGCAACTGTGTATGAAATATTCCAAACAGCAGCGTATTAGCCACTTCATAAATGCCTTACTAGGAACTGGCAGGAGAACCTCTGCTCCAGGTGATGAGAGGTAATGTTAATTGTGTCACAGGTTATGCTGTTGTGGTTACTTGGATTTGTGTTGAAGTTGAGGTTATGAAAAAAATGAACTTATACAAGCTTCATAACACAGGGGGATGATCACCTGATTGAGGCTTAGGTGATCAAACCAGATCCCCATGGAGTTGCCTGGGGGATAGGAATGGGTGGCATTTTGGCCAGATTTTCTATCCTGAATGGAGGGATGGGGTTTCACACTAAGAACTCTATTCCTAATGGCTCACATAATTCACATTGCGTGTTTGGCAGGGTAATGGGTAGGCCATAACAAAAAAGCACAGCATAGCTGTCAGATTACAGCCATGTTGAGACACCCTGGTTTCCTCTCCACCCATTTCTCCGTCTGCTTAGTCTTGTGATGGGTAAGCCAGACAGGTGTCTGGAATGTTGAAGCAGAGGATCATGAGATGTTATAGGTCTGTACTCATGGCAGACAGCAGTCAAACAAAGAAGCACAGAGAATGTGTTTTAGGAGTGGACATACTAATAGCAAACTGAACTCTGCAGTCAAGAAATGCATCAGCATTTTGGGAAAGCAGTCTATGTTGGTCATATAAATTGAGTGATTAAAGTTAAAGTTGTTTACAGACAGAATAAGATGGGATTTTAATTACTCCACTGTGACCAAAATTGGAGGCGTGACAACATAAAAAATAAGGGATGTGGAAGGGTTTTTTTTGACAGTCTGTGAGTTATTGGTTAGACTATGGTTAGATTACTGTATGCAGTTCTGGAGGCATCACCTGCCAAAGATATAGGAAGCTAGGTCACTTGTTCCAGATATAGTTAAATTAAGATGGTAGTGGAAATGCAGGCATTTCTTTAGAATTATGAAGAAAGTCCTTAAGTCGACTTGACCAAATCACCTAGAGGTAATGTTATCACAGCCAGGTGGCTGAAAGGGCATTTTAGCTTTGAGAACATAATAGCCATGAAATATTGCTTAGACAAAATTCTGTTCACATTTTTATTGTTTTCTATCCCTGAAAAATAGGGTCAGGGTGTCACTTTAACAGAACCTTTATCAGTTCAGTCCCACGCTCAAACCTTCTACGATGGCCATGCCTTACATCTTCTAATTATTTTTGGCTCACAGCTCTCGTTGCAGAGCCAGTTCAATCCAGTGATATTGTATTTGTCTTATATCTGCGGCATTAAACAGTCTAGTTTAGATGTAATAATCATATTTTCTTAACTGGAAGTTGAATACTGTCCCAGAATTTTTTGAGTCTTGGACCCAAAAATGTATGTACCAAGAGAATATGAGATAGTTAAGAACGTTTACATGTGTCTGGGGAAGTGGAGTGAAACTTTTAGTTTAGTACGTGTACATTAGTTTGGGAAAGCTGCTTGAAACTTTTTGAAGATAACAATGAGGACTACAGTTGAAGATTCAGTGAGGAATACAAAAAACGTTAAGAAGAAATTTCCACAGAATGTTTTCCTTTGTGGAGAAAGGGCAGAACCACCAGGTGGTTGTAGGGTATGGATGTCAGTAGTAGTAAGGACTCTCCTGTCCCTGGGCTTCTTGTATCTTAAAGTAGATTGTGTAAATCAGATAACTACTTTGTAGAATTAGAAACTTGGTTTTGTACCCTGAACTACCAGAGGACTAATTTATGGAGTATTTTAATGTGATGAGGAGATTGATTACATGCAGACGTATTGTAATATGTCATGTTGAATCTGTTTAGTAAACAATCAATGCCTTTTCTTTAGAAATCATCTAGTCTGTAGTTAAGTCTAAGCAGTTAGGCCTTTATTTCCCTCCCCATTTGCAGATTATACTGTGTAGGAATTCTTTTGTTGTTTTATGAAATTAATTAGGAACATCTTGTATTTGACAGCTGTTCTAGAAAGGAATCTGTTTTTTTCCAGATTTTCACTACATAATTTAAGTACCTTGAAGGGATGAAAAGCAAGCTGCAGATGCTGGGAAGTCTTAAGGAAACCAAACAAAAAATGTGACATAACTTCTGTCAAGTTGGCCCCTAAGTCATAAGTACTGTTAATTGTGTGTTCCTGGTAATGTTGATGCATTTTAATCTTTTTGTATGGCTTGTTACGTAGAATTCAACCAGCATTAAAGACCTCAGAATGTCTGCTTTAATGTTCAGGTTCTGGTGTGCCCCCCCCCCCCCCACCCGCGTGTTAATTGGTTTTGTAGGATGACATAAATTAATATTGTGTCTTAGAAGAGACCATATGAATTTCAGCAACATACCTTTCCAGTTGTTAACTACCATGGTTGAAGGTCCTAAGGATGATGTAAAATTAAAAAAGTAAGATGTAAAATTTTTGCAATATAATGATCTTAATGATAGCCAGATATAGTTCACAGAGAAATAATATTAAGCTGGCCTTGCAGTAAGATGCTGCGTTTTATTGGTAACCTTTTGAAAGTTTGATTCAGCTGTCTGTTGCCCAGTCATGATTTATTTGTGTATGTACTGCGTATATACGTATGGTAATCAATTTGGTTGAGTAGACAGCAAGTTGACAAGTAATCGGGACATTACTACCCCCGATTTGGCAGTCAGATGATAAGTGCAATATATGGCCGCGATTTGTTTGGCTATATAGCACTGTAATATAGATTGCTATGTTGTTGCTATTATGCAACTGTAGTGTTAGTGTATAAGTAAGGTGTGTGGATTCCCACATAGATGAGTTGATTTGGCTTTCTACTACTCTTGAACACGATTGTTAGAGTCATATTTTTGCTTTGAGTGCACTTTGCTAGTGTGAAGATGTAATGTAGGGGCTTTTCAGTGCACTGAATGCCTTTTTCAGTTCAGTGCAATGATATGAACGTGTGTGTGTGTGTGTGTGTATATATATATATATATATTGCACTGAATGCCTTTTTCAGTTCAGTGCAATGATATGAACGTGTGTGTGTGTGTGTATATATATATATATATATATATATATATATATATATATATGTGTGTGTGTGTATATATATATATATATATATATATATATATATGTGTGTGTGTGTGTATATATATATATGTGTGTGTGTGTATATATATATATATATATATATATATATATGTGTGTGTGTGTGTGTATATATATATATATATATATATATATATATATATATATATATATATATATATATGTATATATCCAGAGGTGTAGCTAGGATGGGGCGAAGGGGCCAGTCACCTAGATGCAACGTTTTTTGTGGAGGTTAGAACATTGCAGGCATTCAGAAATGAATGTCGGTATTGCTTTTGTAGTTCGGATTAAAGTGCTTTTGTTTTCCGTGTTTGATGTGTGGTAATAATTGCTGCCAGTATAGAAAGCAGCTTGCCACAACTTAAAAAGACGTTATTTTTTTGTTGTGTCCTCGAGTACAGGAGGACCATTTTTTTTTTCCTTTGGTCCTAAAATTAAACTTTTGAGTGGATGACAACCATTGTGTGTGTGCGCGCGTGCGTATGTACTGTAGGCATTCAGAAATGAATGCCCAATATTACTATATAGATCACACACACACACATAAGTTTTTCAGGATCCTGCAAAGTTAACTACTTGAAACTTTTCAGTACTTCCTTTCGTCACTGTCAGCTCCCTTTTCTACTGTGCTTCAAGTGAGATTGTTCTTGGTAAATCAGTAGCAGACAGTGGAAGAGTCCGCTTGAAGTTGATTTTCCACATCTTTGAAGTGGGGTGAGTCCTGTACAATATAACATCATCCTTGGAGAGAGTAGTTGGAGTTGGGGCTGGAATGCCGTGGGGTAAATGCTGTACATTATAACACCATTCTTGTAGAGGTTAGTAAGAGTTAGGGATGGAGTGCCAGGAGAATTATCATTATTAAACAGAGAAAATAACGGAGGACCCAGCACAGAACCCATATGGACACTAGCCAGGCAGGTATCTATGTCAGAGTGTACAGTGCAGCACCAAATTCTGAATATCCTGTTTAAAAGTAGCTATTTAGCTAGTCAGTAAGGTATGTTGAATATTCTATTGTAAGATTTTGGAACAGCACTTATATCTGCTGTAAAAGATACCATTCTTTGTATTTAAGTAAGTTTTATCCATTTATAGTACTGTTCTCTGAAATCACACTGGGAATCAGTTAGTTGACCATAGTTAACATGTTCAGCTATTTGAGAGTGTAGGATGTTTTTTTCAAAAGCTCTAGTTCCTCATTTAGAGGACAAGATCTTTAGATAGGTCTGACGTCTTGAGGGCTGTGTGGGGAATTGCTTGGGGAACCGGTAGAATCAAGAGTGTGCATGAGTTGCTGTGATACTGTTCCGTAAGTAAGAGAGATTGCAAATCTGGGTAACTAATTTGGCTGTTACAGATGCCACCATGCAAAGGAAGTAGTTATGTGAAAAACTGCTATTGGGATTTTTTTTCATTTCCTTTCTAGGAGGTCTCTTACTCTGTTTTCAGAGATCAGTCTAAAGTAGAGTGATAGGTGCAGAGACTTCTCAATATGGGTCTAGAATAAGCTGTATTTTTATTTGCTCTAGGAATTGAGTGTGCATAACTATGAATCTTTTCCTATCTTCCAGGAAGGTGGGAACAGCGAATTGAGCTGGTGTACTTCAGGTGGAGATGTCAAAGTAGGCTACCTCGTTGGTAATCTGCCAAAGTCACCCGTGCGATGAGGCTGTAGCTTCCTGTTTTTTATGAAGTCATTAGATTTTGCTTGTTTTATTTTAATGTAATATGGTCAAATCAGATTGATAAGTGCTGTGAGATCACTATGGAGTTTGGTTCTTTTTCATTTGTTTCAAGTTCCCTGAAGTTTGATTTTATCCAAGGGCAGCTTGTACTTCCCATTGTTTTGGTAGTGAGTGGCAGCAGTTTCTCAGTAGATGCGTTACGGAGAGAATTAAAATGGCTTAGGAAACTAGCTGGACACGTTTACTTGTAAATAGGTTTATAGGTGTCTACTAGGCTAATGATCACAAGGGCCTTTTTAAGCCTAACCATGCATCCCAAATCTTTGACAAGTTCTGATACCCTCGATAAGTGTAAGCAGGGGCTTGTAATTACATTTTTGTTTGGGCCCCTTCTTACATACCACTGCATCCTACTTCCTGCTTCCCCAGCTCCTCTACTATCTTCACAGAAGGCATTCTTGTACTTTGTAATTTAGCTTCACCAACCTTTGTAATTCTGTTTGTTCTAACGACAAATTTACCCTTTTTTATTTATCTATTTATTTATTTAGCAAGTAGGTGAACTGGACTAAATGGGCCCCTTTTCAGTCTTGACCTTGTTACTGTAGCTATTGTGTGCAAACAATAAGAAAAAGGTATCAATTAGTATCAAAAACAGTACAAAATAAGACATGTACAAATACCAGGAACAGGCACACATGCATATAGTACAGTAATATAATTTATAACATTCAGCAAGGAGGTCGAATCCTTAGAGTCTGAGAAACCTCATGTAGTTATGAATTTGAGAATAGGCAAGTAGGGTTTGTATGAGATTAGAACACTAGTAAAATAGCGGACTCTCACTCTTGGAATTTTAGTGCATGAGATGCTAGGGTAAAGAGGAATGTTAGCAGTTAGAAAGTTTTAACAAATGTCTATTATAGGGCCAGATACAGTAGTAAAATATATTGGTTGTGTTGATGCCACTGGTAATGGAAGACTTTTCCCCCTAGGAGATCATTATTAAAGCCACACTCACTGTTGCAGGGTTCTTTTTGGCGCTACTTTAAATTGTTGCCAGTGGTGATGGCAAGTATGTTTGGGTTGGAATGTTGGGGCATATAAAGGACTGCTATATTAAATTATTACTTATGTGCAGTTAACAAGCTAAGTGGGGACTTTTCCCAGTAGCTTTGAGTTAACTTCTAAAAATGGAATTTTATAGGTGTGTTTTTTTTTTACTTTTTACAAGTATAGTTCCACCTCCAGTTTTGTTTCCTGTTCTGTTGTTCTGTGACATATAATAGAAAAATAAGGTGGATGCAAAATATATCTGTTTAAGCCAAGTTTTTTTTTTATTTTTGTAGGATGAAGAAACTCTATCCTCCCAAAAGAATGTTGTTCTTCTTTCGGCTTTTCCCGGTTAGGGGTCACCACAGCGGAACTCCGGTCCGCTAATGATAGGCCATAATTATGAGACAGTGTTAACTCCCATCTTTGATCAGTAGTTTTCTGTGGAGGGTAGCCCTGCTGGTCCGGTGTTTGGAGTGCTGTCTAAGACTGCCCATGTAGGTAGTTGAGTGGCAGGCAAATTCTTACAGATTTCTCTTGCTTACAGAAACATCACCTGAGCCTTTGCTCATGGTGGGCCATGTATTAGATCATTTAGGTCCTCCCTGCTGATAAATATGCCTGATCATCAGTCAAATTATCTCAGAGGAGCTGTTGGCAAAGGCTGAGACTCCATTGCTTAAAGTAGCCATAGAGGCTGGCCTTCCTTCTGAGAGACAGGGGAGGCCTTGGATTCCATTCCTGCCTCTTCCTTATTGCTAAAAGGATGGGAAAATTCTGTCCAGTTTTGGACCTCAGCAACTTCCAGATGCACATCAAAGTATATTGAGTTCCAGATGATGAATCTTGGGGAGGGAGTTTTGAGGAGACTATTACTTTGCTGAAGTACATTTGTATGCTATTGATAAGTGTGATGAATGCATTCTGGTATATTGCTATCTGGGCTTCACACAGGAAGTTCTGTTCGTTTACAATTGTTGGACATCACATTCACCACAGAATATTCCCATTTTGTCTCATCTTTGTATGTAGAGTACTCACCGAGGTATTAGGTGTTGTGGCAGAGGCCTGTCCTGAAAAAGACCTCAATATGTTTCCTCAACTAATTGACTGGCTCTTGGTGACTCCTTTTAGAGCCTTCCTGATATTTTGTCTTTGGGCTTGGTTACTTTGTCATTCTTTTTAAAGTATGGTGGATATTTGTAGTGGGCTCATGGATAAAAAAAATGATCTGGGAATATGCATGCGAATGTGATTTGTGGCTGGTTGTAGGAGGGAGGATTATGTAATTGATTCCTTTTCTTTTTTATGCTGTAACACTTGTACTTGTGACTCCATCAGTTCCAGTGCCATCTGTTATTTTATTGTGAGGGCAGTTTGCACGACAGCTGCAGGCAGTGCACTTAAAAGACGAGATAGTTACTAGACAACAAGCAGAAAAACTTGGGTGTTTGGATAAGATGCCATCATAGGTTCTTTTGAATGTATAGATTATTGCTGGGAGTCATTCTTTTTACAGCATTTAACTGTTGTTCTGATTTGTTAAGGTGTGGTTGAGACTTTTGCAAGAGCTAATAGCATTTGTAACACCATAAGCTTACTGCAGCACAAAAGAAAAAAAATAAATAACACTATATTTTGATTCAGCAGTCCACCAGCCCATAACCATGCTAACCTTACATACCTTAGGTATTGTGCCTTTTTTAGGAGGTAGTACTGCTTCTCTGTGTCTGGGCTTTGAAAAGTTTGTTTACAAGTGCCCTTGAAGTCAGTGATGAAGGTAATATGATCCATGGGTATAACTGCTGCCGTCTATTTCATTTGAAAGGTCTTTTGTTTCTGATATGAAATTTCTTCCTTGTCTTGTACAAATCTTCCTCTCTTTTACTTTATTTGGTTATTGTACCAGTTAACTGGGAATGTCATTTTCAGTGGAGTGCTTGGGAAAAATCTCCAGTAACAGTACATGTTGTTTCCAAAACAAAATAAGCATGTACTGCTTATGATGAAGTAGTTTCTTCTGAGGTGGAGGTTAAGGCATCATGTACATAAATTTGGAGTTTCAGGGGTAGGTCTGGCCAAGACATATAATGTTAGCCCAGTCCCAAGATACTTATGTGGAAGGTTATCTTTTTCTTCAAAACATTGAAGCGCTCTGTTAATCTGGAAGACTTATCCAGGTGCTCATCTATAAGCAGTAGTTGACAGACCTTTCCTACCACAAATGTGACTAGTAAGAGCTTTCAGTTTTACCTTTGTCTTGCTGTGTTCTTTTACACTATTAAAGCATCTTCTTGTACCCTTCTGTAGTCTGTTGAAGGTGACAGAGGATTTAACTGTCTGATATTACTGAGGACTCCTAAGTTTGTGTAGTAAACTGCACCCTTCACTTGTACACAGCTTATAAAGTTGGATAGTTTTTATTTGTATCTGGGAAATTTAGTAGTTTAATGTAAGATGTGTGTATGCAGGACAATCTTTGGCTTTAGTCTCCTTTATTACTTCTCTGTTGTCTTGAATCCCTTTCTGTATTCACTAATTTGTGCTTTTATAGATAATGCCAGAGAATGCTTCTTAGATTGGGGGGTGATTATCATTCGGATAAGCAATACTCCCATTTCCCTGTGACTACTGCCTTTCTACAGCAGCAACAGCCTCCTGCAAGTTAGCATCTTGGGTCTCCACTTGAGGACATACTCTGTTTCGTAAAGTAGCGTTTGTCCTCAGACAGAAAACATGCATTTCAGTAACCCTCTGCAGTGGTTATCCTGTCACAGTCAAACTTATGAGAGACTTTATTTAAGAATGACAAGCTTGAAAATGAATAGTAAAGTATTACACATATGTGATTGCACACATATATGCATACATGTATATTTGATGTCCGTGCATTCTCCCCTTGCTTATATATGCCAATTATGGATTTAACGGTTGCTTCGTACCTCCCCAAAGCAAGAAAGCCGGTTAGGTACTCTAAATCCTCTAGGGAAGCTGCATTTGCATTTGTCCATGTGGCCTGGGGAAAAAAAAGTCTGAGAAGGACGAATTTAGTAACCTGCTTAACAAGTAAATATATATAACATTGCTGTACTGTGTGAATAAAGTGTATAAACATTTTTTTGCATTTATCCAGTCAGAAGAATGGAAGGAAAACAGACTGGGTCAAACTGTTTGTGGGACCAGTGATTTCAGGCAAGACTAACTTCATGAAGATCTAGTACGAGTACAAGTCCCAGCTTATAGGTACATTTCTCATTTTAACTTAGTGAAACTGAATGAATGACATGGCAATAAAGAAATTCCTTTCCAAGAGCAAACTCCAGAATGAGTGATTACCATAAGTACCCCCAGGGCTGCGAAACATGTGTCTATATATTGTTTTTGTTATCCATTCTAAAGTTCACCATTTTACTAGTCTACCTTTCCAAGAAAGAGAACTTCTATATGCTAGAACTGAGAAGACATTTAAAGAGGCACAATGCTTCAGACTTTTTCATATCCTCTTACAGCCACCAAATCCTGTTTCTTTTGTAAGTCACTGGTACATGGCATGCTATCATTTGGAGGCTTCCAAGCAGGTAGTTTGAAGGTATTCCTAAATGTGTTTCCTCAGTGTCACAAAATTCTTATCTTTCCATTGTAGTAGACTGTCCGTAGTTGCCTCTTGTTTGTAAACTGTCCAAACAGTAATGGCAACATTTCTTTCCCTTGTCTGAGGGAGTAGATAGAGGGTGTTTTTTTAGTTTTGCTGAACATGAATTAAGATTGGATCTTTTAACTTGGCTCTTCAAGATCCCAGAAGTGTTCTTCTGTCTGGCCTCCCACTTTACTTGGTGATGGAAGAGATAAAAAAAAAACACTGCAGGCATTTATTTTCACCTCTTAGTCAGATATTTTTGTAGTGTGCTTGGAAAGTTGGTTCAGTGAGCTGACGTTTGTGA
Organism: Protopterus annectens; assembly: GCF_019279795.1. Classification (NCBI taxonomy): domain Eukaryota; kingdom Metazoa; phylum Chordata; order Ceratodontiformes; family Protopteridae; genus Protopterus; species Protopterus annectens. The sequence goes on along the minus strand of NC_056726.1, from coordinate 1,779,169,407 downwards.
GTACTTGTTCCAGGTCTTCACACTGACATTTAGCACACCTGTCTTCTGTTTGACAGGTGTGTATGTGCTTGGTCTCCTCTGACTTACCTACCGCCTAGTTCTTCTTGTGACCAGTGTACAGGACACCAGCTTATTGCCACCTAGTATCCTATCATTGTATGTAAAGACAGTTGAAACAGATATTTATTTTCTTATTTATTTTTAAGGGGGTGGGGGCATGTTTTGCTCTGTAAACATATCACTTCATTGACATTTTACTGCTCTAACTTCCTCAGGCTGCTACTCCAGCTAGTTCATCTCAGTAGGAATGAGATAGAGAGAGAAAAACTGTTTTAAATGGGCTCAAACTTTGGTGCAATGAAAAGAACTGCATTTAATTCTGGATGGCCTTATTACCACAAAATCATCTTTCAAAGGGATATTTTGAGTACCATATTAATCCTGTTGTTGTGTGTGTGTGTGTGAGAGTTAGAGTTAAGGTGCGTGTGTGTGCCTTCTGTGAAAGTTTGGGCACCGGGCTGGCAACTCGATACCGTAAAACTCCACTGCCAATCATGAGCGGACATGTGATCCGCTGTGGCGACCCCTAACCGGGAAAAGCCGAAAGAAGAAGATTAATCTTGTTGTTACTCTGTAGATTTTTCACTATGCTTTGTAGTCGAGAACAAAAAAAAGTTGCACCATTTTGATGTCAGAAAGCCTGTTGGTCATTGTTAGGGATTCACTGCAAGTCTTTGGGAGCAGTAACCCAGGTTATCTTGCCTTACGTGGAATATTTGGGGAGCTGGTTGCAGACTTTTTGAATTTGCTGTAACAGAACTAGAAAACAGTTCTTAGAGGGAACCAACTATTGATTCTTTTGCAGTATCTGTTATCTGGCAAGATGGTTAAGTACAGCTCTTTTTATGGATGACATTTGACCTTTGATCTGGGTAAGTAACCTGTTAAGCATTACAGAACACTGAAGTACAATGTTATTGGAATCAAACACAGATCTGTGCAGTACAGCTTGTTTGCAGTTAGTTTCAGCTTATTTGGTAGCTGCTTCAGAATATTTGCAAACCGTCTACTTAAAGAATGTGCATGCACTTCAGTATCACCCGGGTCAGTAGGTGAGGCAGAACAGTCCTGCATAACCATTTTCATAAATAGTTTCTGATGATGATGATGATGATCATCATCATCATCATCATCATCATCATCATCATTACTTCTGCAGTGTACAATGAAGAAGACATGAAACAATTCTTCCACTCATTTGAAAAATTGCTTGCATACTGTTTTAGTTAATTTGTTTGATGTAGGCTTGTGTGGTTGTATGTCCTATCCTTAATTCCTGCAGCTTTTTTTGAGCTACCTGACTCCATCTTGACTACTTTTCTTTCCTCAGATTCCCTTGTCTTGTCCATGTTAACCTTACTTGGGGGAGGGTATAGTTCCCGCTTTGTCTTGGATGTCCAGGGGAATACATATCATCATTTGTAGTATTCTACATAAAGCAGCTGTGAGCAAATCAAACTGGCAAATTAAAGGCAACGGTCTAGAAATTTTGTGTTATATGGACATAGTGTAGATATCCACACACTGCAAGATGAAAAGCAAGTTAGTATGGTGGTATATATGTGTAACTTACAGTTTATTTTTCTTTTTAAGAACTAAGTACAGTATATGTTGAAGTAAAAGTCAGTGAAACTGACTGTGCACAATTTGGGGCTGGAAGGTCCACAGTATCTCTCAGAACTTCGTACTAGGTAATATGCTGATATAAATCTGTTGCACTGGACCTCAAAAGGAGATGATGGAGAGAAGGTTGAAGTTTTCTTCCACATTGGAGAGATGGTACTTTAGTTCTTCTCTTGGCTAATTCAAGACTGAGAGATTGTGTGCCATATTTGGGGAAATACAACTTTAAAGTAAGCATGGTTGTGCGTGTATTGTGAGAACAGCTTAACTACCATGTTAAAAGTTCTCATGCTAGTTGGGGAATATAGAGTCAAAGGTGTGTCCAAAACAGTAAGTTGCAGATGTTGTTAACCTCAGCAGACTAAAATCCGTTCGTAATCCATAGTAATTCTACCGTAAGGGCTACTGACTCCTCACTAATGTAGTTGCTGAAGTCACCCATAACTAACAAATTCAGGCGATCTAAAACTGAGATAGTAAAGAAGTAAGTAATTAATTTCTTTTAGGATTGTCCTCATGCAAACAGATAGAATTGATAGATGAGGAAGAACCTACAGTTTGTTTTCATATGCCCAAGTCATGCTTGAAGGAGGGAGGAGTTTGACTGCCAGCCAGACACCTGGTTTATTTGCAGCAGAGCTTTAAAACTCAAAGCTACCCTCCATCCTTTTCCAGCTATTGTACTTACTAAAACAGAACCTGGATGGGCTGCAGCCAAGTATGTATCAAAATGATCATCTAGCCTAACCTCCATTATAGACATGAGCTGGGTACAGTACTAGGTGCATTTGAATACAGCATACTGTATTGAGCAAGTGCCTGTGATGAAGTGTAGGCTTCCTGAGTATTTTCTGTAGAAAGATGGATGAACTATCCCATGAGGTTTCACTTCATTGCTGTGTGTAGTAAGGAACACTAGAACCTTGGGCAGCCGCAGCCCAGGATCCCTCAAACAAGGCTGTCTCTGATATCTCCCTTGTTTGTTTACTCAAAGCACTGTACTTCCTTCACAGATGAAAAAGTAAACATAGGGATCTGTATCAGACTAAAGGGGCAGAGATCCAGGATGTGGCCTTTAAAGTTGTATGTGTATCATGTAAAGTAGTACATGCAAAGTTTTAGTTGTCACAGTGTACAATGTATTTATACTTTGTTTTTCTGGGTGTTTGGGATAATTCAAGGACCCTGTTTAGCCATGGAGTACAAATGTAGTTCTAGTAGGATGCATATGTAGGCAATGAGAGACATAAAATACAAATATAGTTCAGACAGAATATGTATGCATACAGAGAGTTTGTTTGTTTGTGTCTTTCAGCTTTTTCCCCGATTAGGGGTCGCCACAGCGGAACTCCGGTCCACTAATGATTGGCAGTTGATTTTTACGTACCGACTTGCCAGGCCTGACGCACAACCTTCAACGAAGGTACACCCATTCACGCATGTCTCCACGCAGAAGACGCTCTAGCTAAGAATCTAACCGGACAGCGTTTTACAGAGAGTAATGCAGAATAAATAGTAGGAACTGTAGAGAATGACACAACATAAAAGTGATTAAGATGAAATAAATGCACAAACCTTGAGTAATGATGAATAGTACAGAGAATGTAGTGCAGAAAGCAATGTTTATGCATGAACATTTTGTTTCCCAGTGTCAGTAACATAAAGAAGAAATTCAGCTAATTTTGATTGTAACTAACAGTCGAAGAAAGGTTACCCATTATCCTGAAATCAGATGAATCACTGAGATTATCTTACCTGTTTTCCACTTTCTTTTCTGAAAACAGCCTATTCCATGATTTGTTTTAAGCCAGCCGGCAGATGATTCCAGTTATCTGGGGGATTCAAAATTGACACAGACTAGGAAGAATGGACCTTTATTTTTTTTTTGTTTGCTTTTCAACTTCAAGGAGTTGAGGAGGGGTACCAGATCAGGGAATGTCACCAGCCACTAGATGGCGATACACAAACTGAAACCAAGCTCTGATTTCTATATATCTGAGAAGGTGAAGTAAGAGGGATGCCAGATTAGGGAATGTCAGCCGCCACTAGATAGCGGTACACAGACTGAAGCCAAGTTCTGATTTCTGTATATCAGAGAAAGGGAAGGATAAGTCATCTGGCAGTGAGGAAGAGAAATTGGATTGTTTTTCTGTAATAGCCCCCCCACCCCACCCTTATTGTGTGACGCCAACACAGAAGACTCTTGTTTCCTCTGCCTCATCCACTGAGGAAATCTCATTTGAAGACATGCTTTATAGTACGAAAGAGTACTTCAGGGGAGAAGCCACAGAGGCATCAGATCTTCCCCCAAAAAAGATACTTTGATTTATTGATCTGCATACCCTTAAACTTCTAGCTGTTCCTCCTGTTTAGGGGCCCTGGAGGATTCTTTTATAGCGGTTTCAAACGAACCAGACTCTCAGCCCCTACCCCTAAAAAATCTGACACATTCTGTGTGGTCTAGGAGTCAGATGAGTCCCACTAAAAGAACCATGTGTTAGATCGACAGTGGTGTCTGTGGATCAGAGAAGGGGTCCACTTTGATTCCTGTTCTAAGTACTCTCTCAAATGACGAGCAAGGTAGAGTGTTCTAGTGGTTTGGAAAGGTAGTGCACACATCTGCCACTGGCCTTCAGAGCCAGAAATTGTCAGACATGTGTGACCAATTACTGATGTCCTGGGTCAAATCAAGGAAAAGACTTGGAGGTGTCTGATGGAGATCTGTGAGCAAAATTACTAGAACTCAGGCCGCTAGTTAAGTGACAAAACACTTTGTTAAATGTGGTTATGATATTGCAGTTGTAGCATCCAGAGTGGTGGCTACAGAGCCTGTGATATGAAGATATGCCTGGCTAAGGTTACAGCAACTGCCAGAGGATGCCAAAGTACAGCAATTCAGTAGACCACTGGACAAGGAGGTGCTCTTTGATAACCTCACTTGTGAAGTATTTAGGAAAATGGAGGAAAAGGGCAGCACTGTGGAGCTGTTTTACTTCCCAATGCATAGGTAAAATAAGAACTATCCTGCTGGTCCTTGCCATCACAGACAACTGAAGGGTAACAAAGTGAAAGGGAAAAAAAGTCCATATTAAGAAAAATGCCTGGAATAGTAGAGAGCACCTAAGGGCATCACAGAGGTGTTCCATGACTAGGGAGTAACCATGACCATGTGGATCATTTCTACAGAGGTCTTCCATCACTAGGGAGTAACCATGACCATGTGGATCATTTCTACAGAGGTCTTCCATCACTAGGGAGTAACCATGACCATGTGGATCATTTCTACAGAGGTCTTCCATCACTAGGGAGTAACCATGACCAGGTGGATCATTTCTACAGAGGTCTTCCATCACTAGGGAGTAATCATGACCATGTGGATCCCTTCTACAGAGGTCCTCCATCACCAGGGAGTAACCATGACCATGTGGATCCTTTCTACAGAGGTCTTCCATCACCAGGGAGTAACCATGACCATGTGGATCCTTTCTACAGAGGTCTTCCATCACCAGGGAGTAAACATTACCATGTGTATCCTTTCTACAGAAGTCTTCCATCACTAGGGAGTAACCATGACCATGTGGATCCTTTCTACAGAGGTCTTCCATCACCAGGGAGTAACCATGACCATGTGGATCCTTTCTACAGAGGTCTTCCATCATTAGGGAGTAACCATGACCATGTGGATCCTTTCTACAGAGGTCTTCCATCACCAGGGAGTAACCATGATCATGTGGATCCTTTCTACAGAGGTCTTCTATCACCAGGGAGTAACCATGATCATGTGGATTCTTTTTGCAGAGGTCTGTCTGTTACAAGGAAATCCTACTTATGAAAAATGGAAAAGAATTTCTGACAAGTGGATAGCGCAGTGGTACAAGGGTTTGCGTTGTTACCTCACAGCAAGAGGCTCTCCTTTTCATCGCACGGCTGGGGTGTCTTCTGTGCAGAGTCTGCATGTCCTCCCTGCATTCATGTGGGTTTCCTCTGGGTGCTAAGGTTATCTCCCATGTCACAAAAACCTGTATTTGGAGTTTTTCTCCATGGGCCTCCGCTGAAAATTGGCTCATTCCAAGTCAGACTTTCCTGGTAAACAAATGTTAAATAAAAACAAATAAAAAATAAATTTAAGTGAGTTGTTTAATACTTGGTTGGCCTACACATCCTTTAAGGAGCATTTTTCAGCCATGTCAGGCTGTCTCCTCTTTGCCATTGCATGTCTGCTTCCTTCTGAACACTTCCCAGGAGAGGTCCCAGATTCCAGGGTAGGAATGTGTTTGCTACAGCCATACTGCAAGATATCTTACAACCTGACATTTCTTCCATGCCACCTACCTATCTTCAGGAGGTCTGTGAGTCATGCCAATAGTCAGGACAGTTGTAATACTGACCTAAGTAAATAACCTACTGCAATTGCCTAAGAATTTACCATAATAGTAAATGTGTGAATACGTCACTGCTGCAGTGTAATTCATACCTGTCCGCCTGCTGACAGTGAAAGTAAGTCTAAAGGCACTTCTTGAAAAGTAGTTACATCCTGTCAACTAACTGGCATACAATTTGAATACTGAATGATGCACAACTTTTCCTACTAGCAATAGGATTGTGGGATACTACTCAGAAACTCAAGTTTAAAAATAGTGCATGACAAAATGACACAACAACTATAAGCATTTTATCGAAGACACTGTAAAACAGACTTTACCAAATGGCATTGCCAAAACATAACTCAATTTATTTTCCCTCTGAAAAAGGAAGCTGTAACATGTGGGTCTACTTTAAAATTATTGGTACAGCTTGTATGTTGGTTGTGCAGTCTAAATTCAAGTGTAGTAAATAGCTTTCAAAATCATATGTGATTGGGGGTTCAGGACATCATTTGAAGATATAAATCAAGCCTGAAAATAGGTACCTTTGAATAGTCTGATATAATTTAACCTTATCATCTCCTCATTGTGCAGTTGGACATCTTGGTTTGGGTTATACTACCCAAGCTTTACCTTCTCCTAAAGGTCCTTAGGCCTGCTTATGTCTGAATAGATTTGGTGAGTCCAACATTTTTTCCTAATTTTTTTCCTGCAGTGAACAACACCTGCTGAGAGTTTGAGAGCCTTTTCCACTCTCTGTTTCCTTAAGGGTTATTGAACATCACTCCCTCACAGGTATGGCAAGAGCTTTTTTGCACTGAGGAAGGCTAGGTTAGCCAAAATCGGTTTGCTACTTATTTTGTATAACTTGTGCATTCACAAGGGCTTTTATTACCCCTAGTGATGTTTTGAACAGTTTTTTATTAAACTGCTGTTTGACAATCACCTCATTGTGCTGGCTTTGTTTTTTGTGTCCTTAAGAATTATCCCAGGGCTTTGCTCCTTAATTTTTAGGGTGAATGCCATATTGTTTTCAAGGTAAGTAAGCTCTAAAATGTTGCAAGGGATATTGGTCTTCTACATGGAATGTTCTGATACCCCTGACGGAAGGATGTGTGCCATGCCTAGAAGTAGAAGTGCCTTGTAGCTGAAGTCCCAGTACTTGGGACTGCTGCAACAGTATTCTAGTCAAACATCTGTTATGTTAAGTTCTTACACAATTGTATTTTATCCACTGTAGCAACAAATTCTGGGCTAGTTACCCACAGTGGTAGATGCATCGCTGGTACCTTTGTGGAGGCCATGGCTGTAGCTTCCCTCTGCATGCATGCCATTCTGTCAGACATATAAATTATATATTTCATGAATGTTTTATTCACTGGGATCAGGAAAATGATTTAAATGAATTTTCATTTTTAGAAGCAGAAGTATAGTTAATGACAGTTTCATAGTCTAGTATTCTTTGAAGAAAGCAGATAAGAACTTAATTTTTCTGGCTGTCGTCTTGTGCACCTTATGGTACTTGTAGAATTCCCCAGTGAAGATGTGCAGTTGAGATGTTCCATATTAATTTACATGATGTTTTTACTTGATAAATGCCAGGGACAGTGTTTCATAGTGTCAACAAGAATTTAACTGCTTTTTTGCACTTTTTTAACTGATGTTCCTGCTGAGAAGAACTAATTATTGCTTAACTAACAAACTTCATTAGTTTCATAGCTGAAGTTGATGATGCACACGCACACACGTAGAAAGCCTGTACCCTTTGAAGTATGTGCAGCAATGTATTTATTTATTTCTTGTTGTAAATGGGCAGGTAGGGTGGTTACTGGACCGTTTTCAGCTGCAAGCCAAGTTCAGCAAGGAACAGCAGTGTAGAGTAACAAATAAATGCATTCAGACAACATCTAATATATTCTTAGATTGTTTACACGTTTTCATATCCATTTAGACGTATCATTATTCGGTTATTTCAAACGGATACATAATGAAGAGAAGACCTTCTATTATTTTAGCTGTCGTCATTGTGACATTTTCATTCACTTTTTTTTTAAATAGGTGCTTCTCTCACCACATCCTTCCTGTACAAACATGTTAGGTGGTAATGTGAGGACGGCACTGCTGACAAGGAAGTGGCTGCTACTGGCAGTTTGGTTTCAATGTGCCATGGCCCCTTCATTTCCGAAGTGTAGAAAAATCAGTGTTTCTAACACACATGATTATTCAAAATGGCTACATTTTATATATATTTTGTTGTGGGCTTTCGAAGTGTTTTCTTTTTTTTTTAAACACTTTTCCATTTGGCCACAGCAACAGTTTTATTTTATGCAGTATTGTACTGGCAGCCTTGAAGACTGCCAAGCACAGCATAATGCAGTTCGCCCCATTGCTCTTCCACCTCCTGTTCCTTGCTAGCAGTACCATTGGTCGATTACTCACTCATTTTCATTTCCTATTTTTTTTTTTTCCATTTTTTGTTACTGTGTTGTCTCCCTGACAGTTTATATAGAGGTTAGATTTGTAAACATTTGTGAAGAAATAAGAGAACAAAAGGCATTATTTGCATCAGGAGGACATTTTCTGCTGTGTGTTTGACAACATTGCCTTCCCAAAAAACTGTACATGAAGTTACCAGCATGCATATGAGTGAGGCCATATATACATACCACTTGCTAGTACTGCTTGTTCTTGTGTATTTAATCATTAAGAAGTCAGTGTGTAAAGCGCTTTGAGATAAGAAAAATTGACATATAAGGAGCACTGCTTGTGACTTGCCCTTTCTACGTTTGATATTTATACATCAGTCCTTGGTTATGTTTGTTGTTTTCAAATGTTATATTGTTAACTGGTATATATTCACAATGGAGTTGTTTTTGCTTCACTATTTATGTTGCTATTAGCATGTACATTTTCACTATAGTGTACTTCTGTTTTTCCCTGCTTGTCATGTCAGAAAATGTCCTAAGTTAATCTACTTAGCCAACCTACCCAATATTCAGAAAAATAAATAAGCAAGCAGTACCATGGTCTGTAATTTTGTAAAAGATGGAACTGTTATCCATCCTGTGTATCTTTCTAGAAGTATTCACTGAAGAAACAAATCTAAGGAGGTAGATCTCCACAGATAAAGGAATCAGTCTTAGGAACACAGTACCTGGATGGTTCCGACCCAATTTAGTGTCTGCCATAGATGTTAACAATGATACATCTGCCCGATTCTTACAGATGTGCTGGTGCAAAAGAGTTTTGCCAAGTGACCAAAATATACTTTTTTTAACTTTTATGTCTGATGGTAGAACAGAGGCATCAAACCCCTGTTCGACTGCATGAAAATGCATGAGAGTGTGATTGACATAAATAATACGGGATTACTAGAAAATAAGGTGGAAGAGGAGCAGTACACATGACATGATGTTTGCAGTGAGATAGGTAGTTGAGAATAAGCTGTGGGCAATGAAAGGCCAATTGGACATTGCTAAACTTGGTAAAAGCATATGACAGGATCCCAAGAAAGCTGATTTGGGCAGTCTGGCGATGGTTCAAAGTCCTGGAAATTGAAAGAATTGGTAGAATTAGTGCAGGCTATGTACAGAGACACACTGAGGGTTACCCAGTTGAAGTGTGTGTACATGAACACTCATGTCTGACCCATTCCAGTGATGGACTACAGTAGCAAACAGGTCAGAGTAGACAGTTCAACAAAGCTGTTGCATACAGACAGTGTGTCCCTACAAACAGACTCTGTACAGGAACTTCATTAAATGATAAAAACTGAAGGCATGTGGAATGAAACTGAGCACAGACATGAGAGAGGTCATGGCAGCAAATGGGAGAAATTAGAAGAAGCCGTAAATTGAGATAGAAGGGAAAATAATATAACAGGTACAGCTTCAAGATACTGGAAGGGGGAATTGAGATGAATGGAAGCATGAATGAAAAGGGCAGAGCTAGAATCAAAGGAGCTGTAGCCAAATGGCTCAATGTCAGGGGTAGTGTATGATAGAAAAATGCCACAACAGTTGAAAAATAAGGTGTACAAAACAGTGATGTGAACGTACTGTGTGATACAGAAACCTGAACTCTTAAGTGCAGAGCAGCTGAGGAAGCTTGAGCTGATGGCACCTGAGATGGGTAGGAGGATGTATACTGTGGGAAGAACAAGGAGATGAGAATGTCTGAGCTGAAGCCATAGTAGACCCAGTTGCAGAGAAAGTCAAAGAGAACAATCTATGGTCATTTCGTTACATATATAGGAAAGCAGAAAATAATATGGTAAAGATTTTACATTAATCAGACCTGTCAATGAGTACAGTGCCCACTTTGGTATGTACCTAACCAGGCATGTCCAACAATTAGAACATCCACAGACGTCATGAATGTCAGAATACAGGGAGTAATTAACATGTCCTATGCAGACCATCTCTAGGCCCAATCCCTGTATTTTGTCTCCTACAGCCTGTTCAGGGGAGATTTGTACCCGGCATACAAGTGATTGTCAGACCCCACTCTGATGGACTTCCTGCATATCAGCAAAACAAACAGCACCAGACTTACCCATTCTAAAGACTTAAACCTTAGCTGTGATATAAATAGGACCTGCTGGAGAGAGCGGTATGTATCCCAGAGACTGTCCCGTCTCTGGAACAGGCTCTCCATCCACATGAAGCAGAGTTCCTCACCAATCCAGTTCAAGTGTAATTTGGACAATTGGATGGGGAACAGGTAATTTATTCCTAGTTTGGCACCTATGTCTTTAATGGGTAGAGGCACCCTGTAAATAGTTCATCTCCCAGGCTCTTGCTTGTAAGTGTTTCACCTCCAAAGCCCTTGCTTACATTTATCAAGGGTACCAGAACTTGTCAGAGGTTTGGGATGCATGGCTAGGCTTACAAAGGTCCTTGTGGTTGTTAGCGTAGTAAACATGTATGGACCTATGAAGCTGTAAGCAGGAAGAGGACAAGAGGAGTAAAGGATGTCCAGCCCAAAGATGAATAGACAGCATGAGAAAAGCTCTGCAACAGCTAGGCATGACTGTTGAAAATAGGAGACTGGCTGTGAGTCACAATGTGAAGACAGATGACACAACAAAGCAGGATGATGAGATGAGACTATCCAGTTCATAAGTAGTGGAATTTAAGGGGGGACACACCTACCTGTTAACTAGCCAGAGGATATTTTTGGTTTGTTCCTGATACAATTTTTGGTTTTCTGCCATTCACTAAGGATGGAAGTCACAAAATAATGATGTACATTTGAGTTTCAGACTTTGTGTCCTTCAGAAAATGCTTGTTAATGCAAAACCTATTATTCTTGAAACTTTCCAAGTTTGTAAGACAGTCATCTTCTTTCAGCTGTTCCTGTTAGGGGTCACCACAGCAGATCATCTGTTTCCATTTCTTCCTGTCCTCTGCATCTTGCTCTGCCACACCAATCACCTGCATATCCTTTCTCACCACATCCATAAGCCTTATCTTAGGCCTTCCTCTTTTCCTGTTACCTGGTAGCTTCATCCTTCGCATTTTTTTCTCAATATACTCGGCATCCCTCCTCAGCACATGTCCAAACCAATGTAATCTTGCCTCTCTGGCTTTGTCTCCAAACCTTCCAACCTGGGCTGACCCTCTAATATACATATTCCTAATCCTGTCCACCCTCATCACACCCAGTGCAAATTTTAACATCTTTAACTCTGCCACATCCAGCTCAAACGCCTGCCTTTTTGTCAATGCCACTGTCTCCAACCCATATAACATAGCTGGTCTCACTACCCTCTTGTAGACCTTCCCTTTCACTCCTACTGGTACTCGTCTGTCACAAATCACTCCTGACACACTGCATCCCTCGTCAGCACATCCAAACCAACGTAATCTTGCCTCTCTGGCTTGGTCTCCAAACCTTCCAACCTGGGTTGACCCTCTAATATATTTATTCTTAATCCTGTCCACCCTCATCACACCCAGTGCAAATCTTAACATCTTTAACTCTGCCACGTCCAGCTCGGACTCCTGCCTTTTTGTCAATGCCACCATCTCCAACCCATATAACATAGCTGGTCTCACTACCCTCTTGTAGACCTTCCCTTTCACTCTTTCTGGTACTCATCTGTCACAAATCACTCCTGACACTCTTCTCCACCCACTCTATCCTGCCTGTACTCTCTTCTTCACCTCTCTTCCACACTCACCATTACTCTGAACTGTTAATCCCAAGTATTTAAACTCATCCACCTTCGCCAACTCTACTCCCTGCATCCTCACCATTCCTCTATCCTCCCCTCTCATTCACACACATATATTATGTCTTAGCCCTGCTGGCCTTCATTCCTCTTCTCTCTAGAGCATATCTCCATCTCTCCAGGGTCTCCTGCACCTGTTCCCTACTCTCACTACAGATAACAATGTCATCTGCAAACATCATAGTCCACGGGGACTCCTGTCTGATCTCGTCTGTCAACCTGTCCATCACAATTGCAAATAAGAAAGGGCCCAGAGCTGATCCTTGACGTAATCCCACCAACACCTTAAACGCATCCGTCACTCCCACCGGAGACCTCACCGCTGTCACACTACCCTCGTACATGTCCTGTGCCACTCTTACATACTTCTCTGACACTTCCGACTTCCTCATACAATACCACAACTCCTCTGTAGGCACCCTGTCATATGCTTTCTCTAAGTCTACCAAAACACAATGCAATTCCTTCTCTGTACTTCTCCATCAACACTCTCAGAGCAAACATTGCATCTGTAGTGCTTTTTCCCGGCATGAAACCATACTGCTGATCACTGATCATCACGTCCCTTCTTAACCTAGCCTCCACTACTCTTTCCCATAAATTCATGCTGTGACTGATCAGTGTAATCCCTCTGTAGTTACTACAGTTGTGCACATCACCCTTATTCTTAAAAATCGGTACCAAAACACTTTTTCTCCATTCCTCAGGCATCCTCTCACTTTCCAAGATTTCATTAAACAATCTGGTTAAAAACTCCACTGCTATTTCACCTAAACACCTCCATGCTTCCACAGGTATGTCATCTGGACCAACAGCCTTTCCATTCTTCATCCTCTTCATAGCTATCCTTACTTCCTCCTTGCTAATCCATTGCACTTCATGATTCACTATCCCCACATCATCCAACCTTCTCTCCTTCTCATTTTCTTCATTCATCCACTCCTAAAAGTACTCTTTCCATCTCCTCAACACACTCTCCTCGCTTGTGAGTATGTTTCCCTCATTATCCATTATCACCTTTACCTGCTGCACATCTTTCCTAGCTCGGTTCCTCTGTCTAGCCAGTCGGTACAGGTCCTTTTCTCCCTACTTAGTGTCCAACCTTTCATACAACTCTTTATATGCCTTATCCCTAGCATTCGCCACCTCTCTCTTTGCCATGCACCTCATCTCCTTATACTTCTTTCTACGTTCTTCATCTATCTGACAATCCCACTTCTTCTTTGCCAACCTCTTTCTCTGTATACTCTCCTGTACTTCCTCATTCCACCACCAGGTCTCCTTGTCGTCCTTCCTCTGTCCAGATGTCATACCAAGCACCTTTCTAGTTGTCTCCTTTACTAGCTCTGCTGTAGTTACCCAGCTATTTGGTAGCTCTTCACTGCCACCCAGTGCCTGTCTTAACTCATCCCTGAACTCCACCTCACAATTACTCTTTTTCAATTTCCACCATTTGATCCTCGGTGCTGCCCTCACACTCCTCCTCCTCTTCTTGATCACCAGCGTCATCCTACAAACCACCATCCTATGCTGCCTAACTACACTTTCCCCGGTCACCACTTTACAGTCTCCAATCTCCTTTAACCTGGCCCTCCTACATAAGATATAATCCACCTGTGTGCATCTTCCTCCACTCTTGTATGTCACCCTATGCTCCTCTCTCTTGTATGTCACCCTATGCTCCTCTCTCTTGTTAAAATACATATTCACCACAGCCATGGCCATCCTTTTTGTAAAATCCATTACCATCTGACCTTCTGCATTCCTTTGTTTAATACCATACCTACCCATCACTTCCTCATCCCCTCTGTTCCCTTCACCAACATGCCCATTGAAATCTGCTTCAATCACCACTCTCTCACCCTTGGTTACAGTCATCACCACTTCATCCAACTCACTCCAAAATTTTTCTTTCTCATCCATCGCACAGTCAACTTATGGAGCATATGCATTAACAACATTCATCATTACACCATCAATTTCCAGCTTCATAAACATCACTCTATCCGACACTCTTTTCACCTCAAAAACACTCTTAGCATACTGTTCCTTCAGGATAACTCCTACGCCATTTCTCCTCCCATCCACACCAAAAAAATTTGAACCCACCTCCGATGCACCTAGCCTTACTCCCCTTCCATCTTGTCTCTTGCACACACAATATACCAACCTTCCTTCTGTCCATCATATTGGCTAGCTCTCTCCCTATACCAGTCATACTGCCAACATTCAAAGTTCCGACCCTCACTTCCACAGTCCTAGCCTTTCTCCTCTCTTCCTGCCTTCGGCCATGCCTTCCACCTCTTCTCCTCCTTCGGCCAACAGTAGCTCAATTTCCACCAGCACCCTTTTGGCTAACAGTACTGGTGGCGGTCGTTGTTAACCTGGGCCCCGACCGATCCGGTATGTAAATATTTACTGGTGTCCGCATTAATTATTTGGCGATGTTTTACACCAGATGCCCTTCCTGTCCCAACCCTCCCCATTTATCTGGGCTTGGGACTGGCACAAAGAAATGCACTGGCTTGTGCATCCCCAGTGGCTGGGTTTCCAAGTTTATAAGACCAATATTTAAAATATGCTGATATTTTTGGGCCTATGTCCCCACATGTCCAGATTTTTTTTAGCTAAGAGGTTGAGATATGGGGACACTCACATGCTCTTACAAATTCAATTAATGGAAAATACAGTTTACCATGTCTAACTGGGATTTGTGTCCTGCAACACCAGCATTTCATTCAAAAAGTCCAATGAATGACATGGCTAATGCTTTTCTTAAAGCAGCTTAGATTTGGGGGTAATGTATTGTAAAAGTTATTCAGTTACTGTTCAGAGTACCTACAGCTCAGTTCATTCTGTGAGTTGTTATACAGCTACTTTTTTAAGCTGCATGTTATTGAGGGACGTTGCTAAAGATTCAGTAGGAGTCCTTACTTTGACAGAATGTGATATTATCTGAATAGGCCCCTGTTATTTTTGTCTTAATTTTCTAATGAATGGATACGTAGTCACTGACTCCTTATATTGGCAGAATTTGATATGATCTAATTAGCCCCTTAAGGCAGAACTGTTATTTTTTTTCTTAATTTTTTTAAAGAATGCTTACATAGAAACTGACTTGGTTATCCGGGTATTATGAATGTGAAATATTTAATAGGATCGTAGGATCATAGGAAGTTACTAAGGCTATTGGCCCTGAGGCCCTTACAAGCCTAGCCAAAAATTTAGCTCATGTTCCAACAAGTCAACACCCTATGCCACTGTCCAGCAGGGACATAGGTGGAATACCAGGGGTGTATTTTCTGTTTCCCGCCCAGTTTTCCAGGTTGCACTTAAAAGGTTTAATGAGGTACTCTGCTTTATGTGGAGAGGGAGTCTATTCCACAAAAGGGGGAGTCTCTGGGACACAAATCTGTCCCACCAAGTCCTATTGATGTCATAGACCAGGTTGAGGTCTCTCGTGTGGGTTACTCTAGTGGAGTTTGACTTGCCGATATGCAGCAGCCCCATCAGGGCGGGGTCTGAGATTGCTTTGTAAGCCAGACAGAGGTCACCTCTGAGGAGTCTGTAGGAGACTGAGTAGAGGGACAGGGCTTTTAGCCTGCCTGTGTATGGTAGATGTTTGAGGCCCTGGATTCTCTGGGTGAGGAATCTCTGTGGTCTCTCCAGCTGCTACATGTGCTTTGTGAGGTACATGCCGAAAGGGGCATTGTATTCAATAATTGGACTTATAAGGGAAGAATACAGAGATGTTATGACCACCTTGTCCCTGGATGAGATACCTTTACTAGTGAGGTGGGCCATGTAGAAAGCTTTCTGTACAACGGAGGCAATATGGTAGTCAAAAGTCCAATTTGCTGTCAACCTGGGTTCCCAAGTCCCTCACGACTGATTGCGTGCTTAGTACCTTTTTATCAATGTGATAATTTGTGGGAGCATCATTCTCCCCAAAAGGGATGGTGATGCATTTTTTGGCATTCAGTTTGAGGCCATGTTTCTGATACCAGTCATTTGTTTGGGTGAGACCCTCTTGGAAGATGTCCACATCACTAGGGGAATTGATGACAGCACCCAGCTTGCAGTCAGCTGCAAACGTGGTCAGTCACAGCACACTAGATTTGGCCTGCACCTCTGAGAAGTATATCCCAAACAGCAGAGGCCCCAAGACTGATCTCTGGAGTACGCTGCTTGTTACGGGTCTACTACTTAAGGTGGCTTCCCCTATTTTGACTAGGTTGGTTCTATTAGTGTGCCAGTTTGCTACCCATCTGGTAACATATGGATTGATGCCTAGTTGAGAGAGTTTATCTATTATACCTGAGCGTGGAATAGTATCGAAAGCCTTGGCCAGGTCAAGGTAGGCAGTGTACACCGTCTTACCCTCGTCTATGGCCTTGGTGACTGTCTCAAAGAAGTCAACTAAATTTAACAGGGATGACTTCCCCTTGACAAAACCAAACTGTGTGGGATCAAGTGTCTGGAGGTTGCCATTGTCCTTGTTAATGAGGTCCATGATAATCTGCTCCATGACCTTGCAGATCAGGCTAGTCAGGCTGTTGGGTCTATAATTTCC
Source organism: Protopterus annectens (assembly GCF_019279795.1). Lineage (NCBI taxonomy): Eukaryota > Metazoa > Chordata > Ceratodontiformes > Protopteridae > Protopterus > Protopterus annectens. The sequence goes on along the minus strand of NC_056726.1, from coordinate 1,779,152,552 downwards.
TGGTTTGGTGGACGCTCCACCTTTGTGCAAAGGGATGACAGTAGCTGTCCTCCACTCATCTGGGACAAAGACGGTACTCAGGCTTTGGTTGTATAGGGTGCCTAATGGTGCTGCAAGTTCCTGCCTGAGTTCATGTAGGATGCAGCCTGGGATGTTATCGGATCCCATGGAGGCTGCATTTTTTGCCTTTGAGAAGGCAGTGATGACTTGCTCCCTAGAGATAAGGGAAGGGGGGCAGGTACAGGGGATGTCCTGTTTTAGTGATGGGGGACAGAGGAGTGAAGTTTTCACTGAACCTGTTGCCAGCAGGTTGACTATATCTACAGGATTCGTGCATGTGATGTCCTTGACCACCAGTTCTGAGCAGATCTGGGTGCCTCCCTTGAGAGTGTGGAGATATGTGAAGAAAGCCTTATGAAACTCTTTAGTGGATGTGGCCAGTTTGGACGCTAAGTTTGCTTTGGAGGATTTCACTGGTGCTCTTATTTGCTTCTTCAGGCTAAGGAGAAATTGCTTCCAGTTAGACACCTGCTCCTTCTTGGTCCTGGACAGGAATATTTTTCTTTTGTTATAGAGTTTATTTATTGTAGATGCCCACCAGACAGGTTTACTCTTCCTTGAGGAGGATGATTTTGTCCTGTCTGGTATTCCTGATTCCATGCAGCTATATAAATGCTCATATAGTACTTTGGTGTAAGTTTGGACGTATGTGCCAGTTTCTGTGGAGGGGGCTGTGAAGCTGTTTATACCTTAAACAAAGCAGAATCACTGTTCCGAAAATAACCAATAAGCACCAAAACCAGAACAGATCGAAGAGGGCACAAATCCTGGTCTGCAAGCTATAGTTTAATTAATACACAACTCTTCAGTCCATCAAGTAAAATGCATAAAACAACTTATCAGTCCACCAAAATTCGCATAGAAAAAATGATTAAAACGACTTTTCAGTCCACCAAAATTCACATTAACGCAATTCAGCACACTGCGTTTTCGTTTCCAAAAACTTCATCAGATGGAGGAAATGCATACCTAAACACAACCAATTTATACAGATTAAATTAATTAAAATACTTAATTAGGAATAGTCCTATCAAACATTTAAAGGGCTAGAATCTGTAATACATTCAGCAAAAGGAAATATTCATAAAGACACATCAAATAGATAAAAAATATTAAGAAATATAAATACTTCAATATAAAATGTAGTAGAATGTTATATAAAATATTAAATACCTCAAAATAATTCATTTAATAATAATACAATACATTAATCTAAAATGATGTTAAGCAAATAACTTAATAGTAGCGTCCACAATTAAATATCTGAATGGCTCACAAATAATGGACATATCAGACCAATAAAATAAACTGTACAAAATTTCATTTACATATATAGGGGAATGTTTCTTAAAAAATAACTAAAGCTTTGCTGATCTCAGCTTAAGGACAGGGGCCAAAGAAATAGCATCATTAAGCCCTGGGAATTTGTCAGCTTCCAAAGAAAGTTGCCTTAAAAGCTCTTTATATTCTATTGAGGTTTCCCATGGACTACCTCTTATATCTTTTTCCACCACCTCTAAAACAAAGAAGCTAAATTTTGCTTCCGGGCAACTTATTTTGTGTCTATATAAAGCATTGTTAGTACATTTTATTTTAATCTCATAATAGTGTTCATAAATTCTATTTTTTAACCTCCTTTCCGATTTTCCTATATAGAATGCATCACAATGATCACATAGCCCTATATATACAATCCCAGTGGCATCACAGTTGGCAAAATGTATGCTCTGAATCAACCTATCCCTACTGGGTATAAAAATAATATCCTTTGTGTAGATATAGGGGCATTGAGAGCACCTCCCACATTTGAAGGTGCCTACTTTTCCCTCCTTAACTTTTTTCATATCGTATTTACCTTCTAATATAGTTTTTAGACTTTTACCCCTTCTATATGTGCATTTCAAAGGTTCTTCAAAAATACATTTTAAGTCTGAAATCTGACCAAACCTATTCCATTCTTCTTCCAGAATCGATGTCTTATTCTGGGTGCACTACCATTGAAATCCACTACAAAGTTACCTGTACCTTCATAATTATTCTTATTCAACTTTATATCATTCAAATCAGTATTCACACCTATTATAGGTTTAAATTTATCATGTCTTGCTCCCCTGACCCCTCTCTCTATCATTTCTATGAGGTTTGTGGGGTAGCCCCGATCAATAAACATATTGTACAAAGTATGACACTCATCATCAAAATCATTCTCTCTTGATGTCATATGACTTCCTCTCACATATTGCCCCTTAATAATGCCTTTTTTCTGGTGATAGGGATGGGCACTATTAAAGGCTAAATATGAATTAGAGAATGTTTCTTTTCTAAAAATCTTTGAATAAAAGGTATCATCCCCTTTACCTATAGTAATGTCCAAATAATTAAAAAAATTCCTATCATCTGTATAAGTAAATTTTAAAAATTCGGTAGATTCCGAAATATAATTAAAAAATTCTAGAAATTCATCTTTTGAGCCAACCCACAAAAAACACATATCGTCCAAAAAACGCTTGTATAGCTTCCAGTTGTGGGCGTATTTTGAACTAATGATATATTTGCCCTCCCAGGCTGTTAGAATAATATTAAGATATGTGGGGGCACACCTTGCCCCCATACCTACACCCTTAATTTGCTTAAAAAATTCACCTTCATAATGAATAAAGTTATTATTTAACACTAAATCCATCAAGGTTAATATAAGATAAAAATCATTATTATTAAAGTGACTGTATTTTATTAAAGCTTCTTCAAACCACTTCATCCCTTCATCGTGTGGAATAGATGAAAACAAGTCTATTATGTCAATAGTAATAAAAGTAATCCTTTCATCATACATATCTTGTGTTATATTACGCAACAAGTCCCAAGAATCTTTTACAATGCCCTGCCCTCCTACTGAAAGGGCCTTCAATTTTACATCTAACCACCTTGCCAAAGGTGCAGTAACTGAGCCTTTTGATGTAACTATAGGTCTCAAAGGGAGATTTTCCACGGCTTTATGAACTTTTGGTACCCCAAAAATGGTGGGGACCTTCGGTTTTTCAACATGGAGGTACTTAAAAGTCTCAACATCTATTGAGCCTTCCAAAAGGAAATCATTTAATACTACATATATTTTCCTATTACCAATATTAATTTCGTTAATGGAGGCTCTTACATATTTATCTGTATCACAAAGTATTTCCATCATTTTAGCTTCATATAGAATATTATCCGTAATAACAGAACCTCCACCTTTATCCGGTTTCATAACCCTTACCGTGGTATCTTCCTTTATTTCACTTAACAACCTATGTTCTTCCTTAGTAAGATTATACATAATTTTATTCTTTGAAAGTTCTGCTCTCAATTTATTATCCATTAAAACTTCAACATTTTTTAATTGCGGGTGTAGGGGTGGATTATACGTACTCTTTCTTCTTAGTACTTCATCTTTCTGACTATAGTTATTATCTCCTTGGAATAATAATTCCAAATTTTTCTTCCTTAAAAACAACTTAAGGTCAATAAGTACTTTGCTAATATCAGCCTTCACATTAGGGACAAACTTAAAGCCTTTTGATAGTAAAGAAAAATGCACTTCATTTAATACATAATTGCTATAATTATATATAGTATAACCCTTATATCTAGTAGTACAACCTTGACAAACTATAGAATCTACCTTACTAAAATTACCTAAAATATGATCTCCTAGCCTTTCCACTGCTGAAATGTTTTGTTGTTGTAATTGTTGTTCTTGTTGCCCCTCGCACGCATGTACCCCCCATAATTGTAGTTTTTTTTGCTGGTAATTTTTTATTCTCTCCGATCTTCTTAAAGGGAGGTATTCTATTTGGTCATCCAAATCACATAATTCTTCTTCTCCTTGTGACATATGTTCATAATATTCACTTACTCTCCTATCTTTGGCATAACCATCCTGATATTTGTTAAAAAAATATCTTGGTTTAGGGTAACTCACTTTGTCCTTATATTCTTTGATATCTCTATCTAATTTCTTACTTTTCCTAATATACCCTTTATTAATGTTATTTTCAATCTTGTGTAATGTTTCATGATACTGTCTCTGACCTTCCTCTACAGAAAATAACAAATCTTCTGCGATTTTCTGATTAGTAACTTCAATTTTATTAAATAAAGTTTTCATTTCCCTTTCATTTTCTCTTATAATTGCTTTTAAAATCTCAAATCCACAATTATCAAATATATCTAAAAGTTCATTATGAAACACACTTCCCTCCCTAACTTTATTAGGATATTTAAACACTCTTAAGCCCTTAGGCACAATTTTCAATTGCAAACATTCTTTCAGGTATGCATTCTCCATTTCTAAACTTTTATATTTAAAAAGAACATCATCCAACAATTTAATATTATAGTCATACTTCAACTCATAATCTCCCTCTTGCTGTGAGGGTACTTTAATATCCTTAAAACTATATTGCTTTTGCAAAATACTTCTAAAGTCCATTTTAATTCTCTCACCAGTCTGTTTATGTCCATTCGAGATGTTACCTTCATCATCATTACTCGCAGCACTCACAACATTCACAGTCCTAAAAAATCGATGGGATACCCGGACTGATATCCCTAATCCCAGCGCTTGAGTGAGGTTTAAAAGTTTTACTGCGTACTGCTACCAAAGGCGCTCCCTTCGCACCATTTTCGCGATTAGATTTAGATAGCATTTCCTGGTTCCCTGGAACACCAGGAGATGATGTCAGCAAAGGCTGACTTGCAGGCGTTAGTAATTCAATGAGCTGCGTTAATTGGTTCGACCTGATATCAATCCTTTGAAATTCCACATCCCCTCGCTGTGGGGTTTGCTTTGGATTTGTAGGCTCTTCTGATTCCATAGTACAACAACCCAAAACAAAGCAGAATCACTGTTCCGAAAATAACCAATAAGCACCAAAACCAGAACAGATCGAAGAGGGCACAAATCCTGGTCTGCAAGCTATAGTTTAATTAATACACAACTCTTCAGTCCATCAAGTAAAATGCATAAAACATCTTATCAGTCCACCAAAATTCGCATAGAAAAAATGATTAAAACGACTTTTCAGTCCACCAAAATTCACATTAACGCAATTCAGCACACTGCGTTTTCATTTCCAAAAACTTCATCAGATGGAGAAAATGCATACCTAAACACAACCAATTTATACAGATTAAATTAATTAAAATACTTAATTAGGAATAGTCCTATCAAACATTTTATACCTTCCCTCAGGAGATTGTAATCAGCTTTGGAGAAGTTTTTTTCTTTGAACCTAGCAGGGGGGGGGGGGGGGTCGGGGGAGATGTTGACTTTGAAAGCAACTGCTTTGTGGTCAGATCTTACCAGGGATGATAACACTGTAGGGATGCTGCAATGGTTACTCATGTTGGTTAATACCAAGTCCAAGATATTTTCACCTCTTGAGGATGTGTCAACCATCTGGTCCAAGGCATCTGCATTGACAAAATCAAGGAATCTCTGGGCATTTGTGTTTTGGCATGAGTATTTCTTCCAATCTATGGTTGGATAATTAAAGTCTCCCAGGATCAGGGTAAAGGGATGAATCTTGATAGATTCGAAGAGGTCCACATAGGTGCACTGGGCATCTTGAGTCCGAGTTGGAGGCCTGTAGCTAGCTATGATTTGAATAGTTGCCTTGCCAGTTGTTAACTGCACCTGGAGTATTTCCTGAGTATCATACTGCTTGACCAGCCTAGAGGTTTGTATGTCTCTTATATATATTGCAACTCCACCTCCTTTTGTTTTGCTGCCCACTGCTTGGGGTCTGAATGAATGATATTATGTATCATGAGTAACCTGGTATGGCTGAGGTGCTCTCTGGAGCTTGCAATGAGTGCAGTTTCATGTTTAGCCTCCTAGTGTTTAGCAGCAAGACCTTTAATTTACATTTTGATGAAATTTTCATGTTGGTAGTTTTGACCTCATGGCATTGCCTAAAAAAGGCACTATGGGGGAGGCAAGAGCCTTTGCCAGGAGCCTGAAGCCCAAGGTAGATAGGTGCAGGCCATCTTTGGCAAAGCATCGTGGCTTGTCAAGTCATGTCATCCACACTGTCAGGTTCTAGATCCCCTTTGAGTGACACCAGAAACTAAGTCAGTTGTTAAAGTCGATCATTTTCTGTTTGTATTGAGGCATCTTTCTGGGTGACGGTAGAATTCTACGTAAGGCTAGGAACATACCTGCCTGGGGCACATACTCAGCGAGCCCGATCATGTCTCTTCATATAGTCCAGGGAGGTACATCTCAAGTCATTCACTCCAACATGGTGAGGTTCTGTTATGCCTGATTTAGAGGAATACACAGTACAGGAGGACATGACAAAATACAACAGGCCTTTTCAGAATGCTGTCTTGAGAAGGAAAGAAAACTGGAAGTCATATAGCTGCTTCATTCTTCCATTCTTTATGCTTTCTTCTCCATATATCCTACTCCTTCACGAAACCATAACATCTGCCTCTCTGCAGTTTACCAGCCTGTCTGGCAAATCACTTTGAAGGTACTCTGCTATTGAGGAAAAAGATTTCTCATTTATTTTTTGAAAAATTCTTGTATCTTCTTACTGTCAGTAATGTTGGATATCCTGCCTTCAGTCCTTCTTTCTAAGGTCAAGACTACTCATATAACCGGTTTTATAAGACTTAAAATGTTTACAGTCAGATCCTATTTCCTTACTTATACACCCATTTTTTAGTCTGTGATAGTCTTCGTTGTCATTCTAATCATCTGAATTGGTGTACTGAAGTAGTACTGAAACTGTATTGTCTTCTGGCATCCCTTCTGGAGGAGATCCCCTTGCAAAATATCTTGTGTGTCACTCAGCATTCATTTATACCTTTATGTTCAGAACAAAAAGATGTATTTGTTGATTTTCTGCTAAGTCCTTTTTTTAGGGTCGCTGTGCACCTGGACCCTGTTGCAGCAGGTACTGAGTGTATGGTACTGTACTAATCTTGAACAGGAAGCTAGTGCACTGCAGGATGCATGCTTGAGTACTCACACATGTACAAACACACTTTTACAGACATTTTGGAGCTTCATCAGTTCATGTATTGGCATGTATTTGGGATGTGGTTTTGGGCAACCCCACCAAAAATCCGTGTGGATACAAAGAGGATTAGAACAGTCTGCACAGGACATGACAGCCATGAATCAAAGTAGCGAACCACTCACTTGGAGATATAATGCTAGCATTGACATTAACAATGTTCATTATTTATAGAATGAAATTAAGTAGCAACCCAAAAAGAGGTCTGGATCCCCAGTAGACAGTTTACAGCTACTAAATAATTCGCCTCTGAAAAATGCCTTTTGCTTTCTGTCTGGTAACCAGTGTTGCTTTAGACTGCTGTAGTTCAGGTGAAGTCTGAGTGCCCCGGTGTTTTTTGGTACTAAAAGGAGTCTGGAGTGGCAGTGGTGTCCTCATTGTTTTGCTGGGAACTCTTTGATACCTCTTTTTTTTATGAGTTTTTGATATTCCTTCCATATTAATTTCTTTTTACAGAATGGCATACCAACAAGGGTTGAATTACAAGGATGGCGTAAAAACAGTAGAGGAGTAATGCACCATTGCTGAAACACTTCCCCTGTCTCCCTATTTTCTTTAAGTACATGCATTTGTTAACCAGGTGATCCCACTGCACTCAAGTGTCTTTTTTGGGGGAGGACAACCCAGGAGAACTCTCTGGTCAAATGACTTGCTCAGAGTCGTACAGAAGTCAAATGGAGGTGAAAGAAGTGAAACTCTGTGCCCTTGACTTCAAGAAGCAGCTCATTAACACTTAAGGGACTTAATCCTTTGTGTTAACTAATAGACAAGTGTGTTAGTGTGGTTTATCATCTAGCAAGAGGTGTGGGGGGGGTCCATGTATTAACTGTGTGGGGAATCTATAAAGGTGTGGCAGTGGGACAGTGTTTCTCAAATTCCTGATAGCAGTTCATATTCTAAGCTTGGCTAACTCTATACTGAAAAAATCAAGCCAGTGCTTAGTGGTGTAGTCCAAATGGTATGTGAGCACAGCTGTGGCAAAGCACATATTTATCATGCGAAAATGTGGCCTGTTTGCTTTCATAACCAACATCCAAAGCTTTCATTATTTTTCACAGATCCCATCTGCAGGAGTCCTCTGTAGGGGACACTTTTACACACTGGTCGTACAGGGGATTCCTTTACACCATTACCTCTTTAGATGATTTTTATCCTAACCTGTAGGCAGGCTGACACAAAGTTGACTGTAGTACCGTCATACTGACTCAACTATATCTATTTCCCACTTCTCCTGACACACCTGCTTGACCAGCCTTAGAAGCTGAAATGGCAAAATAAATGTACTGTCTCACCCCTAAACTTCCAGACCTCAAAAACATTCACCGAGAGCATTGCCTCATAATTTCAGCTGTTAACAAGAGGTCAAAGATTGACTGACGTAGCAAACCTTCTCACTTGCTCATAGAGACCATCCATCTGGAGAACCTGTAAAGATATATAGAAGAGATTTACGGTGACATCATCATTGGTGCATCATTCCAGCTCCACAAGTAAAGTGCCCTTTCTGCTATTAGTCTTTAGCAGCTTTGAAAATATTTAGGGGTTTCCTCAGGGTAATTTTTCTTTTGCAGTCTTTGGTCACTTACCCAGTTTCCCCATGGGATGTTTGCTTTGTGTTGGAAGAGCTAATACTATCACCCTTTGAACTGGCATGCTGAGTGGACTGAACCTCTTGTGTTAGAAAGCAGTCATTCTGATGCCTGTCATGTCTACTCGAAGTGTAGGTGAAAGCATGCGACGTAAGACTGTCCTGTGTTATATTCCATAAGAACAGGGTGGTGTTACTGACTAACCCATTTTTCATCCATGAGGTCACTCAGATTTAAGTTAGACTATTCATTTGGTCCTCCCCAAGCACTCAGTCAGGGGAAGATTCATACTGCATTGTGTAGAAGATTATAAACAACTTTGGTACTGTGTTGATAGGACAATGGGCATTGGACAGCAATTTTTTTCTTTGCCAAGGAGAGAAGAAACATGAAGGGGACTAAACAAAGCCTCTAACACCATGCCTTGAACTGTATTTATTGTTACTATATATATCATGGGAATCAGTTCCCCATGATGCCTAGTGTGCTGTCCCCCATTGAGCACTTCAGCTGCCTTTTTCTGAAATGCCACCACAGATGATATCTGTGCAGCTGTAACAGTGATGTGGGGGGGGGGGGGGTGTTGGTTTAATTCCTGGAAGAAAAATGTGCTTCTTCAGTGCAGTCCTGATGCAGCAATTTGAGTACTGGGTCTGCATGTTGATGCACTGTCTGTTTTCCCTGTTTGTGTGATTATGTTGGGGGAGGTACTCTTGAATTTAGTTCTGTATGTGCTTGTCACTCTGGCTCATGAATGAAAAAGGTGTGGGAACCATCCCACTGGTAGTGAAAAAACATAGAAGAGGATAAATGTAGTCAAATATGAAATAGTTAATAATAAATATAAATGTGTATCTGCAGATGTTCATCGTGCATACAGCTGCAGTCATAACAGATGGGTTCTCCTGCCGTCAGGCGGGTCCTCGGTCAGCCGAATTCCAAAGTCTAGGTCTGGCGTCGGTTGTCGTCGCTTCTTCCCTGACGTCAGTGCGACAGGGGTATAAAAGAACCAGCCGACGCCATTTTCTTCAGTCTTTCTTGCCGCACGGTGCCCGAAGCAGAAGCAGTTCGCAAGTGCCGGTCGGCCAGCTACTGAAATTACGAAAATTTTGCAACCGAAGCCTTCTTGAAAGCTAAGTACCCCGTTGGGGAAACTTTTCTTGCCTCAGACTGATGTCAGACAAAGTTAATAATTTTATTTCATGTGGGAAGCAAATACCGCATAAGGATTTCCATTCCCTCTGTATTCCTTGTTTAGGCCCAGACCACGACGTCTCGGTCTGTCGCTTTTGTGCTACATTCAACAAACACACCATTAAGCGTTGGGCGGAGTTCGCCCAGCATTATTTTGGCAAAACATTTAACTATATCATGTCGTCGGATACTCCGACTCCGGTTTTGTCTAAAAAGCGCAAAGATAAGGACCGACACACGAGGTCCGCGGCCTCTACTGACACCATGCCAAAGCCGACTACACGTGGTCCGATTCTCAGCGAGGCGCCTACGCAGCCCCTGACTACCGACGACACTTCATTGGCGGTGTCTCCTGTGCCCGAGGTCGCAGGCTCCTCGGCCCACACCCCGACTACAGATACCGAAGCCACTCTTGGCAGTGAATCTCAAAATGTGGACAGGTCTACCTGCTCTCAAGGTGTCTTCAGACCTTCCTCTTCTTTTTCCATTAAGGCTTTCACTATGTCTAAAGCAGCCATGCATTCTAAGAGACAAGCTACACAGGGCCCATCTCCAGGCCCCATGCCTAAAAAAGAGATGCTTAAAATAGCTGAGGATTTAATTACTCTTATCAGGGGTTCTCAACCCCCCCCCCCCCCGGACAAAAGGCCCAGAGTGGAGGAAGAATCCCCCTCTTCTGATCAGGGCTCCATTATATTAGAGCACTCTGATGAACAGGAACATTCTTACTCCCCTTTTGAAGTCTCTGATGCAGAGGAGTCCATTCCCTCTGTATCCCCCCAGAGGATTACTCATTTGGGGAAACTTTGCATACCTTAAGGGGACACTTCCATTGGGAAGGCCAAGATTATTCAGATTCCAAGAAAAGGCTTAGGGAATTTCTCTTGCTACCTCAGCACAGGCCTCTGGCTATACCTCCTGTCTTGGACATACTAGATGATGTGTACTCGGAGGCATGCCTTAACCCAGATTCTCTACCTCCAGCCCCAGTCAAGCCTGACAGGTACTACAGGGTTCCTGACTCACACCAATTTCTATACAAAAGCCATGCTGCTGACCCAGAAACCATCTCACAGGGCCCCAAGGGAATTAAGGCCTCCACTGCTAAAAATCCATTACCTTCCGAGAAAGATTCCAGATCCTTAGAAAGGTGGGGAAAAAAGGTATATACCTCGGCCACCTTAACCATGAGGGCATTAAACTGTCAATTCCATATGCTAAAGTACCAACAGTTTTTGTTATCACAATTGAGAAGTAAAATGTCACAACCTGAACAACCAGACTTGAAGGAGTTGCAGGATTTGATGCATAGTGCAGAACAAGTGGGTAAATATACCTTACAATGTGGTTTTGATGCTCTAGAGGCCTCATGTAGAGCTGCTGTTACAGGATCAGTCATACGTAGACATGCCTGGCTCAAGGAACAAACCTTACCAGATCATGTCAAAGCTAAATTACTAGATGCCCCTCTACAAAAGGATGTACTATTTGGTGCTAATGCTGAGGAGGTATTAAGGAAAATGGAGGAAAAGGCTAAATCAATGCAAACAGTGAAAGATTTTCTACAGGTACAACCCCCACGTTTCAGTAGAAATTGGCCTTCCAAAAATTGGTCCTTTCCAGCCATGGACAGACCCCAAAGAGGTAGATACAGGTGCCCGAGGGGCAGAGGGCAATCCCAAGGATCGTTTAGAGGCAGACAGTGGCAAGCTCCTACACAAAGAGGTGGTGAGGATAACTCGCAACCATTCAGAAAGTAAGTCCAATGACTTTCCCCTTTGCATGCCAACCAAGACTCAAATGGCAGCACCCTTAGGCGAAAAACTGGCATTGTTTTCAAAAAATTGGCATATTGTCACAAAAGACAAATGGATCCTGGACATTATAAACAGAGGCTATAGATTCCATTTTCACACCCTTCCAAAAATGAGAGGCATGCCAAACCTGCCACACAATCAAAGGACAGAGGCACAAAGACAAATTTCAGATCTCATAGACATGAAAGCTATTCAAGAGATACCTACGCACGAACAAGGTCAAGGTTTTTATTCCAGACTATTCCTGGTACCAAGGAAGGGAAAAGATTGGAGACCTAATTTGGACCTATCCATACTAAACACATTTCTACTCGTACCAAAATTCAAGATGCTCACTCTACAGCAGCGTAGCTTCTTCCCATGCTGGGCAAGGAGTCTTGGCTGGTAACATTGGACCTCAAGGAGGCATACCTGCATGTCCCAATCAGACAAAATTGCAGAAGATACCTCAGATTTCTTGCAGATTCAACCCATTATCAATTCTCTGCATTGCCCTTTGGCTTATCTACTGCGCCCAGAGTATTCACGAAATGCCTGGCATCAGTAATTGCCTACTGCAGACTTCAAGGGATACAAATATACCCCTATTTGGACAACTGCCTGATAGAGCGGACAGCAAGCACATTCTTCTGAAACATCTGACTTATGTAATAATGTTGTTGAATTCTCTGGGATTCACAGTCAACAAAAAGAAATCAAGGCTAATACCCTCTCGGAAAATAATTTTCCTGGGTGCCAACTTGGACACAAACACCCAGATGGCCTACCTCATGCCAGAGAAGCAGGGGCAACTAACTCAATACTTCAAAACACTAGCAAATTGCACCAGGCTGACTGCAAGGAAAATCCTGCAGGCTCTGGTATTCATGGCATCTTGCATCTTACTAATCCCATGTGCAAAGCTGCATATGAGGAAACTTCAATGGTACCTGAAAAACCTATGGTCTCAACACAGCCACAGTTTGGAAACAATAATACCACTAATTCCATGTCTTCAAAAGGAATTTCTGTGGTGGGCATACCAAACAAACACAGGTCTCCCATTCAGCAAGCCTCAAGCAAATCAAGTCATCACAACAGACGCCTCGGACTACGCCTGGGGGGCACACATGACAGATCGGTGCATTCAGGGCAAATGGTATCAAAAAGAAAAGCACCTTCACATCAATCAAAAGGAAATGCTAGCAGTAATAAATGCTATTATAGCTTTCAAAGACCTTCTGCAACCAGGTCAACTATTGATAAGGACGGACAACACCACAGTAATGTGGTACATAAACAAACAGGGAGGAACCCATTCATACCCCCTATGCAGACTGGCCATGGCACTTTGGAACATGGCCCTGGACTTACAAATCGAACTACAAGCACAGTACTTGCCAGGCAAGGAAAACACGCTGGCAGACAACCTAAGCAGAAATATGACAGATCCACACGAATGGAAGTTGCATCCTCAAGTTTTTACAGAGATAATTCAAGCATGGGGAAGGCCAGACATAGATCTCTTTGCCTCCCACAAAAATCACCAATTGACAAAATTCTGCTCAATGATTTTTCATCCAAAGGCCTGGAGAGTGGACGCTCTCTCTTTCAGTTGGACATCAATGACAGTTTATGCCTTCCCACCTCTTCCTCTGCTGCCCAAAGTTCTATTAAAAACCAGAGCAGACAGACCAAAGATGATTCTCATTGCTCCAGACTGGCCAAGATGACACTGGTACCCACTCCTGAGGAGCCTGACACAATACCCACCATGGACCCTGCCTCTAATGCCTCTTCTTCTGACTCAGCACAGCTTCAAAACTCTTCACAGTCAGCTAAAAACACTCAATCTAGCCGCATGGAAGATTCCTTAGCATCACAACAGACCCTACTCTCCAAGGAGGTGCAGGATGTCATTTTGGAGGCCAGAAGGCCGTCTACTAGAAAAGCTTACTCCGCAAAATGGAAACGGTTTTGTGTCTGGAATGAGAAAAAGGGCCAGGATCCTGGAAAACTGAATTTACCTCAGATATTACAGTATCTAGCTGAGCTGCTAAGCAGTGGACTTTCATTCTCCTCCATCAAAATCCATGCCTCAGCCATTTCTGCAGAATACAACACTGATCCACCCTTATTCTCTCACCCCTCTTAAGACAGTTCCTCAGAGGGGCTAAGAATCTAAAACCCCCAAGGAAACAACCAATACCTGCTTGGGATCTCAATTTCACTCTAGAAAAACTGACCTTGCCTCCTTTTGAGCCAGCTGCCTCATCAGATTTGCAATATTTGTCCTGGAAAACAGCTTTCCTTCTGGCTATTACCTCAGCTCGTAGGGTATCGGAACTACAAGCTCTCATGGCTATGCAGCCTTTTATCATCTTCCATCAGGACAGAGTTTCCTTACGAACCAACCCGTCCTTTATGCCAAAAGTGGTATCCAGGGTAGCTTTGAATCAGGCTATACACTTACCTACCTTTTATCCTAATCCTCAAAACAAAGGGGAGAGATTACTACATTCCTTGGACATCCACAGACAACTGCGTTATTATTTGGACAGAACAAAGCCTTTCAGAAAATTAGAACAGCTCTTTGTGTCCTATGCTATAGGAGCTCAAGGAAAGCCAATTTCCAAACAGACAATCTCAAAATGGATAGCCCAGTGCATACGCTTTTGCTATTCTTTTCATGGCAAAACTGTACCTACAGGCATCAGATCTCACTCCACAAGGGCCACGGCTACCTCTGCAGCTTTTCTCAGAGGAGTTCCTACCAAAGATATTTTGGAAGCAGCCACTTGGAGTTCTTTGCATACCTTCTCCAAGCACTACCACCTTCCACTATACTCCAAATCTAGAGCGGGCTTTGCCACTGCAGTCTTGCAGGGCATTCTGGCTCCTCCTAGTTCCACCTAGTGCCTACCACCCCTTTCTTAGCTTTGGGATTTTACCCATCTGTTATGACTGCAGCTGTATGCACGATGAACATAGTACAGTTTTGTACCTACCATAAATGTAGATGTTCGAGTGCTAATACAGCTGCAGTCCAGGTTTCCCTCCCTCCTTCCCCTCTTGGGATAGGCCTATTGGCTTACATCTCCTCATGCAACCTGATTGGGGTATTCATTCTTGATGTATTTGCTTGCACTACTGTATTTTGATTATATGGCATTGCTTTATTACACAAGTTTATGTATTGCCTTCCTTCTGGGGGCACCTGACATCTGGGGCAAGAAATACTGAAGAAAATGGCGTCGGCTGGTTCTTTTATACCCCTGTCGCACTGACGTCAAGGAAGAAGCGACGACAACCGACGCTGGACCTAGACTTTGGAATTCGGCCGACCGAGGACCCGCCTGACGGCAGAAGAACCCATCTGTTATGACTGCAGCTGTATTAGCACTCGAACATCTACATTTATGGTAGGTACAAAACTGTACTTTCCTCTGCTCAAGTTGGTTTGTTTATGTTTGTGTGTGTATGTGTGTAAAAAAATGTGAACTGTACCTTTAAGTATATCTTCTGGTGTTACATTTTCACAAAAGTTAGTCAGGAAATTGGCTATATTGACTGAGTAATGGTTATCAGATAATATATGTAAAAGGATGTAACTAGGAAAACATAAATCAGAAAATGTTTCTCTATTGGGAGTGCAGCAGCATTAGATCAATCAGGGATTTTACCTGAAGGTCCCACATTGATGGATGTTGCCAGCCTAGTAATGGCTCGTTTTGGACATAGCATAAGACAAAACTAAATGCGACGGAATTGGCATGGTGAAAGATACTATTCCTTCTGCATGCAGAATTCACTGAGAAACACTAAGTATGCTCTGTTTTCCTGCATGTTTTCATTTTGATCTACGAAATACAACTGCTTTTTTTAATAAATTCTGTCTCCGTTGTTTCTTAAAACTTGGCACTGGATAGTTACACATCTATATCTATCTATGTAAAATTATTTTATATACATATTTAAGTTTTATATTTTACTGTATCTTGACAGCTTAATTTAACAGGAATATAATGCAGCAGAAATTTAATGTGTGGCAAGTTGTTTTCCACACAGACCTGCACTGAAAACAGCCATTGCTACACGCCAGTTCACCAAAAAGGAAGAAACTGTAATCATACACAGGTGCACAAACATTATCACATCCCATGCCTGCTGTGGCAATTCAGAGAGCACACCCCACTGTTTTTGCATCAATATCCACTAACTGAACATGGTGCTTTAAATTCAGGCAGGCCAAATTCAGTCTCTGCATTCTGACATGTTGAGTTGCCAATCCTGTTCTCTACCATAGCATTCCTGGCAGTGTTCCCTGTCTGCAGTTTCATAATAAGTACACAGGAGGATTAGCTAAGTGCAACTACAAAAACGCAGGCACACACACACACACACACACACACACACACACACACACACACACACACACACACACACACACACACACACACAAAGCAGCCCTCTAGCAGAAAGGCACAATGCTTCCTCAATTTAAGAATTTCTAAATTAGGAGTCACCTGAGTTAGCAGTAAACACTGCAGGCAAGATTTTATTTTATTCTTTGCTACTTGTTTTGAGAGGGAGTTGTATTTATACCCCACCTCCTTTGTCAGTAATGTCTAGTAACTAGAGTGCAGCCCAGAATGGGAATCCAAAATGAGTGCAGTTCTCAGGGCGTTGTATAGCTCGTACAGACAAACACAAACATACTGTCCAGTCCTTCAGGGCTAGCACACAGTGCTAAGTCAGTCTGCCAAATACTGAGGTCACTTCCTGCAACATATTTCCATAAGCACAGCCTTCCAGAAAGCTCCAGGCAGAAAGGACACAAAGGAAGGAGAGAAGCCAAACAACAGAATGAAAGAAGAAAATACAGCAGTAAAAATGGAGGACAGTATCACTGCCAATTTTGCAGTTTTCATGACTCAGTAGACTTGCAGGTATATACATTTTGGATACAGGTGTCAACCAGGGTGTAGCAACAAAATACTGCTGTTCTGTAGTCCCTGCCCATTAGTACATTGTTCATGTGTGATAAATCATTTTCTGTTATTTGCATTAATGGCTACTGTTTTCAGTTGTCTTAGGGCTCACCTGCTGTTGCTGGATTTCAGTGATGTGGTCATTGTGTGCACACACATACACACACACACACACACACACACACACACACACTGTGCTGTAGTAGCCTTTCTGTCATTTCCCCAAAAATATTCCTTCCATATGGGTAACTATTCAGTTGACATGCCACTGTAAAAAACACACACGCACACTATGCTAAGGTAGCCTTTTCATCATTTCCCCCAAAAAAGCATTCCTCCCATATTGGTAATTATTCAGATGAGATGCCATTGAAAATATTGCATTTGCTTACAGTCCATATTTTGTAAGGGTAAACATAAAACTGCTGCACACACCATTTTGAATCTAAACCCTCCCACTAGATGTGTAGCTCTTGTGGAGTGATTTTTGGGACTGGTACAGTGTTTTACTTTTTGCAGCAACCCATATTGTTAACTGTTGATTTTGGCATTAGCAACACAGACCAATTTGGGAATGTTTTGAAAGGGTGCCTTCTCTTTCTTTCCTCTGCATTTGCACTTTTACTGTCAGACTGATTTGTTTGGTCCGCTATTGAAAGAATTCCTGATTCATAACATATGTCTAAGCTTGCAGGGTTTTTTTTCTATTGCTGAAAAAAAATGCTAGCTTTCTGAAAAGTTGTTTCAGTTGTATGTGGATTGTTAGTTGCATTCTGCAATTTTTTTCTTTTATTAAGCCTCTGTGACTTCTGCATAGCTGTTGTGTCAAAAGTAGGATTCAGAAATTCTGACTCGCAGTTCAGGATGGTGCATGTGGAGTATGACTGTCATCTGCTCCCAGAGGGACAGGATGGTTTTTCGTCCCACTAGCTTTAAAACGCTTCTGAGACTGGCTCAGTAGAAAAAGAAAAAAAAATGCAAGTCTGTTTTATCCTAATGTAGTGCTTCAGATAATATGGATCAAGGGTGCCACCCCCTCAGACACCAATAGTACAATTGTTGCTTTTTGAATTAGCTGTTAGATTGTTAAATAAACAAAACACATATCATTTCTTAAGGCTGCTGAAGATAAAAGGACCCTAGAACTTAGTGCAGTTACAAGGTAAAAGTTTTTGGATTTTTTGGGGGAAGTGCAAGTGATATTTACTAAATCATCCCATGGAATCAGCATGTTGCTCCTTTAAATGGTAGCATAAGTTTTAAGAGAACTGGCAGCTGTTACCCAGGCTTTCCAAGACAAAATTACATATATGTTTACAGGGAAGCAACAGAAACAGAACAAGGAGAAGGTATGGGACACTGTTTAAACTACAGTCACTATAAAGTGCATCTTTTTAACTGTATTTCAGTTTTTTCAGCAGTGTTCTCTTTCAACTTCTGTCCTATTATTATGACAGACTAATAGTGGTAGAACTAGTTTGTATATTTCTAGTGGTTAGAGGAGGGAGTAGAACAGAGAAGGAGAGAAGGTGGGCCCCCAACTGAGGAGGCACATCTCCCTTGACAATAAAGTTTAAAGTCATGCCGGTTAAACTGAGAAGAGAAACTCCAGCCAAGCTGCCACTAAGTTCATTGGTGTCTAACAATGTCATCTTGTAGATACTGTTGCTGGCAGAGACTCCTAGTGGTGAAAAGGAAGATATGTCTCAATTTTTTTTTTTTTTTTTTTTTTTTTTAGTAATTTTCATTTGAAGTTCATTCCAACATAAGGATTATTATTAGATATATAACTTAATAGTAGGGATTCTGTAGTGGTCACATCAGTCAGACAAGCAAAAGAAAATCAGTCACTGGTACATTCCTGTGTAAAGCTATGTGATATGTTTCCATAAAAAATCGGGTGTTAGAAATCTAAAAAAAAAAAAGTTAAGCAAGATTTTAAAGTGAGTGTTGAGTCACACTACATTTAGGACATCTGGGGAATGGGAAGCACAGTGTGATCGTGGTGCATTCTAGGCTTTCATATATTTTCCACATGAAGTGTAAATTTGTGCATCAGAGTACTCTTTTGCAAGGTCATATGTTATTAATTTATGGATACAATATTATAATATTTATCTGAGTTTTTCCTTTTTCTTTTCTTTTCTTTTTTATTCTGACAAGGAAACATGATTTTTTTCCTTGATATTAATAGGGTCAGTCTTAGAGAAACCCCATGGTTATGACAAAAGCAAGGACTGAGTTATCTTTCTCTACCAGCCAAACTATGCAACTGGCTGTTTTCCTCCCTAAGCCCCAGAACAAATGAGAATGAATTATTCTTTCCTTTGCTGTGCACAGGCAACTGAGATAGCACCTGGATCAAGACAAAATCCAAAGGCTGTGGGTTCTATTCCCACTCTGGGTACTTGGATTAATGTTCCATTACTGATAATGTAGTGCAGCAGTAAGGGGGGGGTGTTACACCCTTGAGTATGCCATCCTTCGTATGAGATGTTAAACCGAGATCCCATCTGCTTGAGCTCTGGTGTTAGCTCAGGTGGATGTACAAGATCCCATGGCATTTATTAAAAAAAAAACAAAAAAAAAACTAACTCAGGTCTCCCCTAAGAAGTGGACACTGGCCTGGTGGGACTAACCCACTCAGCAAAGAGTAAAAGTAAAGTCAATAAATAAAAATAAAGAAATTAGAACATCAGATCAGTTGTTAACTTTGCATCAACAAAGGAGAATGTTTCCATGCAGATGGTTACTAAATGTCTGACCCATTCTATTTTGCTGTCTTACTTATACACGAGTAGGATTACAACAGTCACTGCTGGATCTGCCACAGGACTTTCTGGGGGTGAGTGCACAGCCTGTTCTTATTTTTTGTTCCACCCCACCTCCCTACTGGACCACGCCTGATGGCTGCTGCACCTGCACCCAGTTACAGCACTGATTCTGCGCCGGCAGAAGGCCATGTTGATGTCTCCGGCACATTCTGTAGTACAGATGGGTGGTAACTCTTCCAGATCATTCCTGTTGCTGCTGCTTCTTCCTCTTCTCGGGATCAGATAGGAAGTGACAACCAAACAGAAATGTTTATTTATCCTTGTAAAATGACAGCAGAGAAGTAATGTTAACATTTCAGTCAATTGCTCATTTGAAAAGGAAAAAAAGAAAAATTGATTGTATTAATCAAAACCATTTTTAAAAAAGGAAACTGCACTGTTTGCAAGCATTAGTCCTCTTTCGTGATGCACAGGGTGTTAGTATTTGTGAAGGCATTTATATTCAAAAAACGTACATTTCTGAAAGAATATAGCATATCTTATCACCATAAACAGAGGACGTCACTGAAAGTAAATGTTTTGCACGCTTGCTAATATTGCCAAATCCGTATTTCCACCTTCACCCTACATTAGTTTTTCTTAAGGTGTGCTTACAAGTATTGTAGGCTGTCAATCCTCTTGCCTATCTCTATAAGAAATCCAAACCATTGTGGAAAACTCTGTCCTACTGGGAGACTTGTAACTATTAGTACTTTTGAAAATCCCCTGTAAATTAAAAAAAAACTATTAAGAATGCTGCACTTCTGTAAGGTTTTTCTGCAGTTGGTCCCATAGCCTGATCTTTTGAAGGCTATCCTTCCAACACAGCAAGTGGTACATGTTAGGTATAGCCAATATACTTGCATATGGGCTACCAGGCCCTTTCAAGGGCCACTTGCCTGGGCCCCCATTAACTGTAGCAGCCGATCTGTGATTGCAGTAAACAACTCAGATTTCTGCCAGTCTCTTCTAGTCCAGAAGGTACACATTCGTGCTTCATATGTTCCTCCTGCACAGCACACCCAGCTCTTCCCATTTAGGGACAAGATCCTAGGCGTGCCACAAAAAGAAGAGGCCTGCCAGTGTCGCAAAAATGTGTTGCATAGCAAGACCTGTCCAATCGTTAGGAATTACAAGTTCCTCCCAGAAATCCCTAGCCCTGTTTTCCCTGTATATAAGTGGCATTAACAAAATTATCAAACACAGCAAAAAAAAAAAAAAAAAATGTGAGTTTGGACATGAGTCACCTGACAGGTGTACAAGGTCATTGGAAATGTAAACATTTCCATGGCTGTAGCTTTTTGATGTAAATCCAAAATCTAGATTTTCCTGTTCTGTATCTGATATTTAAAGTCGAATAATAACACTGTTAAGAAATCTTCATTGATTTTTTTCTAGAGTTGATGCTAACTGCACACCCAAACATTTTAATAAATCTGTTATCCAATAATGAGGCAAATATTGTTTGTATAGCTTCTATTTTCACCACAGTTATCTTACGACCAGAGGCTTCCACCAGCCTAGTCTCCAACTAGGCAAATAGCTTAATTAGGTCTGTTTCTGGATTCCTCAGACAAAACAGCAAGTTGTTTGCGTATGAGGAAGGTTGGTCCTTCTGCTTTGCTAAATTAAACCCATTAGTATCAGTGCACATCATCTCTACAAGGGGTTTCAGATCTGAGAGAAAAAAACTGGGGGATAACTGAGCACCCTCATTTAGTTCCTGTTCCTAATTCAAAACTTACTAAAAGGCCTGCATTTACTTTCATCTTTGACTGAGAACCTTTATAAAAGTGGATAATTAAAAAAACTGTCTAAGAATCCAAACCTTTGTAAAACCTAAACAATTAGACCCAGTTTGCTCTGTTAAATGGCTTCCCTGCATTGAAGCTGACCACCAATAATGGATTCTTCAACCACAGCAATTACTATACAGAAATCAGTGGGTAACCATTTTAAGTGTTGGGAGTCACTAGAACAAGTCCCAAAATACAGAGACTGGCTGGCTGAAAGAATGGACTTACATAGAGCAAGGTATATGTAAGTTCAGGGGGTGGCAAGCCACCCCCTGCAAAAGTAAATTTTAAGTAGAAAAGCAATCTTTCAGACTCTCTCTTCTGTGTTTTTGGTATTTTGTTGGCATTTCGGCACTCAGCATTTCAGGTGATAGGGAAGTCTGATCAGTGTCTTTACAATAGTGTCAACGTTCTTCTACCTTAGTAGAAATCCACACTGGTGTAGATTCTGCGCAATCTGAAGAGAATGTGATTCAGTCTGGGTGCCGTAAAGGACATAAAAATTGTATAGTCTTCATATGCAAGAGAGCTAGGTTGACATTAGTTTGGATATAAAATATTGTTTTTTTGGGGGGGTCAAAATCACCATCTCATGATATTTATGAAGAACTCTATGACGCTTTATAATCTGATTCAGATCCATTAATAATTTAATAAGTATCTGCTGCCCCCTGTCAGCTACTTCTCCAATGGAATTCCATGAGTTCATCTCAGGTAATTGGTTCCAGGAGTCTTTGAGTCTTTCAGGTTGAGCATCCTCACCTCAAATGTAGGTGGTGACAGTGCACCTGGGTAATCCTTTAACTTTTGAAAGCTTGCAGAATTTCAAAGTGCCTACTCATTTTCTGCTCTTTCCCCGAGTCTCAAGATTTCTGGGACAGAAAAGTCCACCT
This sequence comes from Protopterus annectens, assembly GCF_019279795.1. Classification (NCBI taxonomy): domain Eukaryota; kingdom Metazoa; phylum Chordata; order Ceratodontiformes; family Protopteridae; genus Protopterus; species Protopterus annectens. Next base: position 1,779,130,353 of record NC_056726.1, on the reverse strand, counting down.
ACAGCTGCTGCAGCCTCGTTGTCAAAGCCCTCTGTCCTTTGGAGAATTATCAAAATTGCTCTCTCTCTTAGGGTTATCTTAGTTTCCAATCCTTCGACAACAGTTTAGCAACTTCCTGTTTCCATTTTTTTTGTCAGCGTCCAGCCTTATCATTTCTTGTGCTTTTTGGGCTGGTAGCTCTCTTAGACAAGATGTTCTTCATTCCACATTGCTGCAGTCCTAACTATTGGGTAGTCCGCTGTCCAGTCGGCCCGAATACCAAAGTATATGGCTGACGTCGGTCACGGCGCATTAGACTGACGCCAGCACGTCAGGGTACTAATGCGCATGACCGACGTCATATCCTCAGTCTTTTTTGCCGCATGGTCCGATGCAGAAGCAGTTTTTGCGAGTGCAGGTTGGCGTTCTGAAAGTTTCTGAAGTCAGAGTTTCAGACCGAATCAAAGTTGGCTAAGTACCCCGTTGGGGAATATTTTGTTTTTTTCTTGCTGCAGTGGGGGTTTCTCCGAGTGTTTCAGGGTCTTTGCCTAAGAAGCATATGCTAAAAATGGCAGAGGATTTGATTACAATGATTAGAGGTTCTATGCCCCCTCCTGATAAGAGGCCTAGGGTGGAACCTGAGTTTGAGAGTTTTGAGCAATGTTCGGAGGCTTCTGAGTCTTCGGTTGAAGACTTGCAGGAGTATCCTCCTTATTCTGATTCTGATGTGGATGATTCTACTCCTTCAGCTTCGCCTCCTGAGGATTTTTCTTTTTCAGAGACTCTGCATTCCATGAGGGAGCATTTTAAATGGGAAGGTCAAGATTTCTCTGATTCCAGGAAGAGGCTTAGAGAATTCTTGTTTTTACCCCAGCATAGGCCTTTAGCTATACCTCCTGTTCTGAATGTGGTAGAAGATGTTTTTGCAGAGGCTTCACTAAATCCTGATTCTTTGCCTCCTGCCCCAGTTAAACCGGATAGGTACTCATAGGGTGCCTGACGCCCATAAGTATATTTTTAAGAGTCCTAGGGCAGACCCAGAAACTGTCTCCTCAGGGGCCTAAAGGTGTGAAGGCTTCTGTGGTTAAAAATCCTGTTCCTCCTGATAAAGAGGCAAGGGCTTTGGATAGATGGGGAAAGAAAGTGTACACTTCTTCCACTTTAGCCATGAGGGCGCTTGAATTGTCAGTTTCATATGTTAAAATATCAGAATTATCTCCTTTCACAATTGAAGTCTAAGGTGATGCTCTGGCTGAAGGTATTGAGTGTAAAGAGTTGCAGGATTTAGTTCATGTTTCTGAACAAGGGAAAGCATTCCTTGCAGTGTGGTTTTGCTGCTGTGCAGGCCTCCTCGAGGGTGGCTGCCACTGGTTCTGTTCTTCGTAGGCACGCCTGGTTGAGAGATCAGAAGTTAGCTGAGCATGTTAAGACAAGGATTTTGGATGCCCTTTTAAAGTCTGATGTGTTGTTTGGTTCGCCTGTGGAAGCAGTTTTAAAGAAAATGGAGGACAAGGCTAAGTCTATGCAAACTGTTATGATTTTTGCAGGTGCAGCCTCCGAAGTTTAGTAGAAATTGACCTACTAAGGGGTGGACTTATCCTGCTTATGATTCCCAGTCTAGGGGTAGGTCTAGACGTGGTAGGGGCAGAGCTCAAGGTTCTTTTAGGCCTAGGACAGGGAGTTCACCTGCTCAGACTTCTGGTGAGGGCAGGGGTCAGTCCTTTCGTAAGCAGACCCAATGACCTGCCTTTTCAGCTGCCAGTACATTCTCGCCTCGCAGCACCTCTGGGAGGAAGGCTGTCTTTTTTTTTTCAAAGAAAATTGGGATTTAATTACCCAAGACAGATGGGTTCTGGATATCATTCACCACGGTTACAGGTTTTATTTCCATACCTTGCCTCCTTTCAAAGGCATGCCAGACATTCCTCCTCTACAAAGAACAGAGGCTCACAAGCAAATTTCTCTGTTGCTCCAAATAGGGGCCATTCAGTCAGTTCCTGTGCCAGAAAGGGGCCTAGGATTTTATTCTCGCCTGTTCCTAGTACCAAAGAAGGGGAACACGTGGAGACCAATTTTGGATTTATCTATCCTCAACACTTATCTGGACATTCCCAAGTTCAAAATGTTGACGTTACAACAGCTTTTACCTCTGCTGGGCAAAGATCACTGGATGGTAACTTTAGATCTCAAGGAAGCTTACCTTCATGTGCCTATAAGACTACGTGCTGCAGGAAGTATCTGCGCTGAGCTGGAAATTCTCATTATCAGTTCTCTGCATTGCTCTTTGGCTTATCTACTGCCCAGAGTATTCACAACGGTTCTGGCTCCAGTGATAGCTTACTTCAGGCTAAAAGGAATTCAAATCTATCCTTACTTGGACGACTGCCTGATTCTCGCTCAAGAAAAGGAAGACCTTTACAGCATTTGGAATATGTCATAGCAGTGCTAAGATGCCTAGGTATTCTGTGAATGAAATAAAGTCCAGTCTAGTACCCTCTCAAGACATGTGCTTTCTGGGTGTGAGACTGAATACAGCAGCCCAGATGGCCTTTTAACCCCGGACAAACAACAGAATCTTTCCAGTTACTTCCATCAACTGTCTCTTCAGTCCGGCTGACTGCAAGGACAGTCCTTCATAAAAAATCGGGTGTTAGAAATCCTAAAAAAAAAAAAAGTTAAGCAAGATTTTAAAGTGAGTGTTGAGTCACACTACATTTAGGACATCACTGGGGAATGGGAAGCACAGTGTGATCGTGGTGCATTCTAGGGCTTTCATATATTTTCCACATGAAGTGTAAATTTGTGCATCAGAGGTACTCTTTTGCAAGGTCTCATATGTTATTAATTTATGGATACAATATTATAATATTTATCTGAGTTTTTCCTTTTCTTTTCTTTTCTTTTCTTTTTATTCTGACAAGGAAACATGATTTTTTCCTTGATATTAATAGGGTCAGTCTTAGATGAAACCCCATGGTTATGACAAAGCAAGGACTGAGTTATCTTTCTCTACCAGCCAAACTATGCAACTGGCTGTTTTCCTCCCTAAGCCCCAGAACAAATGAGAATGAATTATTCTTTCCTTTGCTGTGCACAGGCAACTGAGATAGCACCTGGATCAAGACAAAATCCAAAGGCTGTGGGTTCTATTCCCACTCTGGGTACTTGGATTAATGTTCCATTACTGATAATGTAGTGCAGCAGTAAGGGGGGGGGGTGTTACACCCTTGAGTATGCCATCCTTCTGTGATGAGATGTTAAACCGAGATCCCATCTGCTTGAGCTCTGGTGTTAGCTCAGGTGGATGTACAAGATCCCATGGCACTTATTAAAAAAAAAAAACAAAAAAAAAAAACAAAAAAAAAACTAACTCAGGTCTCCCCTAAGAAGTGGACACTGGCCTGGTGGGACTAACCCACTCAGCAAAGAGTAAAAGTAAAGTCAATAAATAAAAATAAAGAAATTAGAACATCAGTGATCAGTTGTTAACACTTTGCATCAACAAAGGAGAATGTTTCATGCAGATGGTTACTAAATGTCTGACCCATTCTATTTTGCTGTCTTTGACTTATACACGAGTAGGATTACAACAGTCACTGCTGGATCTGCCACAGGACTTTGTGGGGGTGAGTGCACAGCTTGTTCTTTTTTTTTGTTCCACCCCACCTCCCTACTGGACCACGCCTGATGGCTGCTGCACCTGCACCCAGTTACAGCACTGATTCTGCGCCGGCAGAAGGCCATGTTGATGTCTCCGGCACATTCTGTAGTACAGATGGGTGGTAACTCTTCCAGATCATTCCTGTTGCTGCTGCTTCTTCCTCTTCTCGGGATCAGATAGGAAGTGACAACCAAACAGAAATGTTTATTTATCCTTGTAAAATGACAACAGAGAAGTAATGTTAACATTTCAGTCAATTGCTCATTTGAAAAGGAAAAAAAGAAAAATTGATTGTATTAATCAAAACCATTTTTAAAAAAGGAAACTGCACTGTTTGCAAGCATTAGTCCTCTTTCGTGATGCACAGGGTGTTAGTATTTGTGAAGGCATTTATATTCAAAAAACGTACATTTCTGAAAGAATATAGCATATCTTATCACCATAAACAGAGGACGTCACTGAAAGTAAATGTTTTGCACGCTTGCTAATATTGCCAAATCCGTATTTCCACCTTCACCCTACATTAGTTTTTCTTAAGGTGTGCTTACAAGTATTGTAGGCTGTCAATCCTCTTGCCTATCTCTATAAGAAATCCAAACCATTGTGGAAAACTCTGTCCTACTGGGAGACTTGTAACTATTAGTACTTTTGAAAATCCCCTGTAAATTAAAAAAAATTATTAAGAATGCTGCACTTCTGTAAGGTTTTTCTGCAGTTGGTCCCATAGCCTGATCTTTTGAAGGCTATCCTTCCAACACAGCAAGTGGTACATGTTAGGTATAGCCAATATACTTGCATATGGGCTACCAGGCCCTTTCAAGGGCCACTTGCCTGGGCCCCCATTAACTGTAGCAGCCGATCTGTGATTGCAGTAAACAACTCAGATTTCTGCCAGTCTCTTCTAGTCCAGAAGGTACACATTCGTGCTTCATATGTTCCTCCTGCACAGCACACCCAGCTCTTCCCATTTAGGGACAAGATCCTAGGCGTGCCACAAAAAGAAGAGGCCTGCCAGTGTCGCAAAAATGTGTTGCATAGCAAGACCTGTCCAATCGTTAGGAATTACAAGTTCCTCCCAGAAATCCCTAGCCCTGTTTTCCCTGTATATAAGTGGCATTAACAAAATTCTCAAACACAGCAAAAAAAAAAAAAAAAATGTGAGTTTGGACATGAGTCACCTGACAGGTGTACAAGGTCATTGGAAATGTAAACATTTTCATGGCTGTAGCTTTTTGATGTAAATCCAAAATCTAGATTTTCCTGTTCTGTATCTGATATTTAAAGTCGAATAATAACACTGTTAAGAAATCTTCATTGATTTTTTTCTAGAGTTGATGCTAACTGCACACCCAAACATTTTAATAAATCTGTTATTCAATAATGAGGCAAATATTGTTTGTATAGCTTCTATTTTCACCACAGTTATCTTACGACCAGAGGCTTCCACCAGCCTAGTCTCCAACTAGGCAAATAGCTTAATTAGGTCTGTTTCTGGATTCCTCAGACAAAACAGCAAGTTGTTTGCGTATGAGGAAGGTTGGTCCTTCTGCTTTGCTAAATTAAACCCATTAGTATCAGTGCACATCATCTCTACAAGGGGTTTCAGATCTGAGAGAAAAAAACTGGGGGATAACTGAGCACCCTCATTTAGTTCCTGTTCCTAATTCAAAACTTACTAAAAGGCCTGCATTTACTTTCATCTTTGACTGAGAACCTTTATAAAAGTGGATAATTAAAAAAACTGTCTAAGAATCCAAACCTTTGTAAAACCTAAACAATTAGACCCAGTTTGCTCTGCTAAATGGCTTCCCTGCATTGAAGCTGACCACCAATAATGGATTCTTCAACCACAGCAATTACTATACAGAAATCAGTGGGTAACCATTTTAAGTGTTGGGAGTCACTAGAACAAGTCCCAAAATACAGAGACTGGCTGGCTGAAAGAATGGACTTACATAGAGCAAGGTAAGTTCAGGGGGTGGCAAGCCACCCCCTGCAAAAGTAAATTTTAAGTAGAAGAGCAATCTTTCAGACTCTCTCTTTTGTGTTTTTGGTATTTTGTTGGCATTTCGGCACTCAGCATTTCAGGTGATAGGGAGTCTGATCAGTGTCTTTACAATAGTGTCAACGTTCTTCTACCTTAGTAGAAATCCACACTGGTGTAGATTCTGCGCAATCTGAAGAGAATGTGATTCAGCCTGGGTGCCGTAAAGGACATAAAAATTGTATAGTCTTCATATGCAAGAGAGCTAGGTTGACATTAGTTTGGATATAAAATATTGTTTTTTTTGGTGGGTCAAAATCACCATCTCATGATATTTATGAAGAACTCTATGACGCTTTATAATCTGATTCAGATCCATTAATAATTTTATAAGTATCTGCTGCCCCCTGTCAGCTACTTCTCCAATGGAATTCCATGAGTTCATCTCAGGTAATTGGTTCCAGGAGTCTTTGAGTCTTTCAGGTTGAGCATCCTCACCTCAAATGTAGGTGGTGACAGTGCACCTGGGTAATCCTTTAACTTTTGAAAGCTTGCAGAATTTCAAAGTGCCTACTCATTTTCTACTCTTTCCCGAGTCTCAAGATTTCTGGGACAGAAAAGTCCACCTACAGCTGCTGCAGCCTCGTTGTCAAAGCCCTCTGTCCTTTGGAGAATTATCAAAATTGCTCTCTCTCTTAGGGTTATCTTAGTTTCCAATCCTTCGACAACAGTTTAGCAACTTCCTGTTTCCATTTTTTTTGTCAGCGTCCAGCCTTATCATTTCTTGTGCTTTTTGGACTGGTAGCTCTCTTAGACAAGTTTTCCATTATTATTTATTTTGTTTATATTTGTTAACCAGGGTAATGCAGTGATTTCCATGGGCCTTTTTCAGGTTCAGCCTGGGAGTGCTGTCTGGTTAAGTAACTTGGTCAGAGTCGTAATAAGGCAATGGAGGCTGAGGGGAATCAAACCCTGGACCATTGAACCACAGGAAACAGATTATTAGGATCCTTAATCCTCTGCATCAACTGCTAGACCAGACAAACTGCTGATAATGTGTACTGCTTGAGTGCCTCCCTCATACAACCCTGTCAGACCCTCATTGTCTCTAAGGCAACTAGTGAACATTGTTCAACTTAGGTTGCATGCCATTCCTTAAAATGCTTTGAGTTGTAGAATGATGTATATTGAACCGCTACTGCCTTGGGGGGTTCTCCCTTGTGAGTTAAAGATGAGGTCAAGGGTGAATGATCAGAGCTCAGTGCTGCATCAGTTTCAAGTTGCAAAATTAAGCAGGCATGTACCTTAGAAACAATGTTTCTGTTTGTCTCTGAAAATAATTTGTAAATAATGAGTAACATGAATACATGCTCTGTCAGGCCTAAGTGAAACACTGCTGAGCCTAAGCAAATGCCAGTTGTGCAAAATAAAATCAGTTAAACCACTTTCAGAGATAGTGGTCTTAGCACTTCTATCCACTGTTGTGTGACCTTGGAGCTGATATATAGTTTGGGGTGGGAAGCATGTAGGAGGAGCGTGTCTCCCTAAAACCCAAACAAAAATGTGATTATATTAGCCAGAAATTGTTTGCAGCAGTTTTATTTAAGATAAATTGTACACCCTGAAATAGGCTTTAGTGAGTCAACATGAATCTGATACCCCATACCCACTGATATTGTAGTAGAACAGTAAGAGCCCAACTATTTACTAGTTCTGGCCACATTAGATAACTTGGATCCCTCTTGTACATGTGTAAAGTTGACTAAATTCCAGTCCTGCTGTAATACCTTCTTGAAACTGCACAGTATCTCCTAAAACTCTTCACTGGACAGAATGCTAAACACTGAAGGGGGCTGTACACATATGTAGTTGTCAACCTGTGCTCTCTCCCATTGCTGTTCAGGTCTACATAACTGCCTCATGAATCAGACAAATATACCTGCATTTTAAATCCAAGATCCCTTAAGACTAATAGCAGCAGTACTTTCCTCAAACTCTCAGTTAAGAGGTTTAGATTAAGGAGAATCTTCTTCTTTCGGCTTTTTCCTGGTTAGGGGTCACCACAGCGGATCACCTGTCCGCTCATGATTGGCAGTGGAGTTTTACGGTGTCGAGTTGCCAGCCCGGCGCCCAACATTCCACAGAAGGCACACACACGCACACACTCACACCTAGGGCCAATTTAGAGTGTCCAATCTACCTACAGCATGTCTTTGGGATGTGGGAGGAAACTGGAGGAAACCCACGCGACCACAGGGAGGACATGCAGACTCCGCACAAAAGGCACCCCAGTCGAGGATCGAACCAGATAACCTGTTGCTGTGAGGCGGCAACGCTAACCACTGCACCACCGTGGCCACCCTGTTTAGATTAAGGAGAATAAGGTTCAGAAAGGCCATATTTAGCACTGATAATCAGGCAACCCAGTATGTTATCAGGGCCCAAGGATGAAGTATTTTTAGGTTTTGTGAGGCCTAAGAAAACTTGTTTCATGGATGAATATTAACAAAACAAATACAGAAAACCTGCCCCAGGGATCACTTTTTACTGCAACTTATCTTATCTTATGGGTTGTGGAAGGTTGCATCTATTTCCCCCCCGATTGGGAATGTCCACCCTCTCCTGCCAATGCATCAAGTGCCTGATCCACTCATCAAACTTAGGCCACTGGGGTGATATTTAGGGCTTTATCCCTCTATACTACTTGTGCTGGCCTTGTCACAGTCTACTTTCCCTTGTAATTAGCATGCAACCTCTTGCTTATATGATAAATGACATACAAAGTTTATAGCTGTCATTATCACATATTGTATCTCTAATCTTTGCTGATGTAGTGCACAGAAGGCATATCTGTTACATTTCCCTGTATTTTTCAACAGGTCATTATGTACTCCATTTGGCGTCATAATTATGAACTCATAAAAAATGTATCTTAACCTGTACTGTATTGTAGTATACCCCAAACTGTGGTACGGTATGGCCACAAAAAAAAATCTTTCAGCATTATTAATTTGTCCCACAACACTCTGATGTCACCTCCTATCCAAATATATTCGCAGATTGTATTTATTTCTAATTACAGATGATTTTTCTATTACCCGAGCTGGACATATTTGAAATAAATTTAACAGAGGCAAAGCAAAACATTTTCCACGTGTACCAACTGAGCCATTTCCAGAGCTGTAATTTTTCCATCTACAGTGCTTTTCTTTTAATCTGTCTGCATTTTTCATACATTTTACTTTTATTTTTTTTTTCTGTTGAATTCTTCAACCTCAGACGAATTTCAACTGTTTAATTTATTCAACACTCCATAATCATAGTCCCTCTGTAGCATTAAGTAGGGGGCATGTTTTAATGCAACTACTCTCATTTTGTTTTCTTTATCTTTTTAACTAGAGATCTTTTCCAAAGCAATCTGATGTCTGAAATACCCTACCAGTGTTCTTGTTTGGGTCAGTCAGGTCCATCAGCTGGCAGTGAAGTTTTAAACTCTTCATTAATTGTTTTGTTGCCAGTCAGATATCGTAATATAGCCAGTGCGTCTAGTTACAAATCAAATAGTACTGCTGACAGTAGACATCCCATCTACATGTTCTTATATTCACTGGCATCCCCATATGTATTTTAATTCTAATCTTTAGTTCAGAATGCATGCCTCACCATTTTTAAAACCTCTAATTGAAACCCACATTCCAATAAAACATGTATCATTTAATGCTGTTTCATTCTGTCAAATGCATTTATTGTGTTAAAATAAAATGGTAGTCTTTAAAATACTGTCAAATGTGTTCCCCCACTAGCAAAACCACATGGGTCACTATCCACCACTTTTGGTAATACTCTAGTGGCCATCCTTTTCAGAAAAAACAATGTATAGTAATGGTTAACTGTGATATCTGCTTATATGATGATGGCATTCTAGGATCTTTATATTCTTATTTCATGCTCCTTTTCCTTCAGTTTTGTTCTTGTTTTACAATACTGTGCATAATATTGCCTAACCTGCCATGCTCTCATCACAGAGTTGACAATAAACTGCAGGCCTTTTTATAGCTTCATATTAGGCTAATGACTATTGAGGCCTTTGTATGCCTAGCCATGCAACCCAAAAGTGTCTCTTAAGTTATTGTATGTTAGATGTATATAGAAGTGGCGTGTGTTAGGATGTCAGTTACTACCTACCTCTACCCATCAGAGACATGGGTGCCAGACCACGGGTAAATTTCCCGTTTCCCATCTACTGGCACAGGTTATGCTTAAATAGTTAGAGAGGGACTGTCTTTCACATGGATGGGAAGCCTGTTCCAGAGAATGGGAATTTTCTGAGATACATCTGCCTGTCCAATATGTCCTATTTATGTCACAAGGAAAATGTAAGTCCTTAGATGTAGTACTTTTGATGCTGTTCATTTCTGCAGATGTGCAAAAGGCCCAGCAGATTGAGATCCAAGGATATCTTGTATGGCAGGCATAGATAGCCTCTCAGTAGTCTGTAGGAGACTGAGTGTAAAGGTAAGTCTTTGAGATACTCCACCTAGGACATTGTGTTTATGCCCTGTATTCTTTTTATAAAGAACTTTTGAGGATGTTCCAGTTGCTGCATTGTTAATAGTAGTGGTAGCAGTAATGCACTCTGTGTTGTCTCATTGTCAGTGTCTTTTAATAATCTGAGGAATTATAGAAGTACTTTTCTTATCATTATTTCTGAATTATCTCGGATTTCATATTCAGTAAACCTTGTAGTTCCTACTTCAACTTTCCCATTTTATCCCTCAGCATTTCCTCACCACTGTAAAAGTGTATTTGCAGTTCCCCAGGAGTATTCCCTAATTTTGTTTACAACTGTTCTAGAATGTTTAATATGTTGGGTTGTATATCAGTTTACCCACATCTTAAGTTGTATCTTAAATGGGTCACACACTGTAATTTCTCTACCCCTAGAAAGCTCGAATTAATCTGTATCAAATCCTTATATCAAAAAATAAGTAGACTCCTTTTTTATTTATTTAATTTTGTTTTTGCTAAACATGAAGGTGGTATAATTGTCATGATGCGTTATAGTACGGCATGATCTGAAACCAGTATTTTTTACACTTCTACTTCCGTAAGAACACATTCAGTCATTATACGTATCTCGACTACATGTGATCTTGTTCTTTATCTACTTGAGCAATGCATATATTGTAAATAATATAATGATATCAATGATATGAAGCTAAACCCCATAACTTTTGTATAAACCCCACATTCAGTGTTTCCCCATATTCTCTGCTCCGCAAGTCATACCATTCCGGTTTCCAATACACACTGCTATATAAAACTACTCTTAAACAAGCTTAAACCACACTCTTCTTCAGCTGATAACCTTACAAGTGAGTACCTAAAAATAACAGCCAGTAGCATTCCCTATGCTGTTTCAATCCTTATAAATAGGTCAATTCAGGAATCCCACGTTACGTGTCTTTGGAAAAGTTACACATCCCTCTGCACAAAGGAGGAAATTCAACAGATATTATTAACTTTAGACCTGTGGCAGTCTCATCTCTCCTCACCAAAATACTTGAAAAATGTATTCAAAAACAATTGCTAGACTATCTCCTGAAAGAAAAACGCCTATCACTACACAGCATGGCTTCCATCCTTCCCATAATACTAGCACTGACCTTATAATCTATATACTGTCAATAAAGCTAGAGATAACAGCAAACTAGTCTCCTCCTTATTTCTAGACTTATCTAAAGCCTTTGAGACAGTTTGTCACAGCAAACGTCTACTTCAAATGTCCTCACTAGGTCTCTCTCAGCCCACCCTTCTGTGGTTCAAAAGTTACCTGTCCCATAGGTATCAGTCAGTGTAATGTCACTCAGTGCTCTCTCCTTACCTCCCAGGCACCACCGATGTACCACAAGGTTCTATCCTTGGTCCCCTCCTCTTTAACTTTTCACCAGCACTACCCAACAAGTCACCCTACTACAATATGCAGATGATTCCACTCTCATGCACACCTCCAAAAAATTACTCAAGAAGCTTTAACAGCCACTGAAACGTGGCTTTGAAACTCACAACTCATGCTCAACCCAAAAAAGACCAAACTACTACTTTTTCTCCCCAAAGCCTTCTTTCATGAAAAAACAAAATTTAAGGTCCTCTGTCCTGATAATGCAACCATTGAAGTCACTTTTCTTAGCAAACTATTAGGGGTGATAATAGATGATGATCTTACATTCAACCTTCATATACAAAATTGCATAAGAAAAACTCATCAAAAACTAGGGTTACTTTACAGAGCCAAAAACTTTCTCACCATTTCAGTTAAACTACACTTGCCACTAGTTATCTCAACTCCATTCTTCTTTATGGCTCTCCCATCCTTACTAACCTCTAGTCGTCACAAAACTAAAAACTTGATCAATGTTGTAACAAAGTTGCTAAATTTTCAACACATGCCCCTTTCAGAACCCATCACTGTATAGCACTGAAGAGCCTAAATTGGTTAAAACTGTCACATGATCTAACATCTACACAACTAACCACCTATAAAATTATCCAGCATATATCCATAGGTACCAGTCCAGCACTAAAACACATTCTACACAACTGTGTTCCCAGTCAGTCATTGGGATCCAGTGACCAAAAATTCTTGTTTGTCTACGAACTTAGCAAGTCTGCTGAGCATTGTCTGTACTGGTAGAAGTTTGCTAAGCCCTAGAACACCTTACCTGTATGCATCAGGTCTATAACTTCCCTTCCCTCTTTCAACACCACCCTGAAAAACTTCCTAGCTAAAATCTGTTTTTGTTGTTGCTCAAACCAGGATGAACCACATCCCTAAATGTGAAGAAGTACCTTTTCATTCCTTATACCTCCTTACTGTCCCTTCTCCACTTACTTACTTACTGCTAATTCTCTTCCTTGACTTTCTCTCTAAATATACTATAAACCTGTTTTTCCTTACTTCATATTGCATTTCCTATTTGTATTAGACTAACTTACCTTTAATTTCTCTACAAACTGTCTAAAATTTCTCTAAATATAAAATGATTGTCATATACCTTGTATCCATTCTTAACGAATGTTTTTATATTATGCCTGATGTGTTACAATGATGTAAACTGCAGATGTTTTTGTTTTATTTTTGAAGATGGTAAAATTGTTGTTCTTAAAATGTTATGTAATAACTTGGAGCTTTTCTGCCTGGGCCTTTGCTGAAAATGGTCTTCTTCCCAGTCAGACTTTCCTCGTAATCTAATGTCAATCAGTCAATCAATGAATAAATAAATAAATATATAAGATATAATTTCAGTTGCCCAAAAAAGAAATTCTCTAAAACCTTACTAACATGTGGTAGGTTACAGACCCATCTAAAACTGTTTGGATTGACAGAGTCTCGTGCACATTTTCTTTTGGATAGGAGTAAATATTGCCTTCTTTAAAACAGGTACTTCTTATGAAAGTGAGAATGAGGTGATTTAATTAAGGACTGGACCCAGCACCTGCAGGCAAGACATCATAAGCCTGTTAGGGAAGGAAATCCATGCCATAAGTAGTAGACCACTACAAGACCATGATGGATTGCACATTCCCTACTGACCCTGTGTTTGCTACATGCATACCATGCAAAACAGTTTACTTGATCAATACAAGCTTTACAGCAAAGCAGCAAGCTCACAAACAAGTTTTGACAGTGCCTTCTGAGTGGCGAGACAGGACAAGTTGCATTCACTTCTTACCACCCTGAATGGAAAACTGGTATGTCTGCCACACAACAAAACTCACAGCAAAAGTACAAAGACAACTTCTTGGAGGTCTCCCTCTGATTGTCAGAGACTAGTGATTATTTAACAAACACTTGTCTTTGAGCAAACCATTGCAACACCAATGATGTTCTAGCATTGTGCTCCCCCCCAATTTTATGCAACTCCTAGTAATCTTGAGGTCCCATGACAAAAGTGGGCAATGTACTTAACTAGGGGTTGAAGATTCAGACATATAGGCCTTGTTATAGGTCTCGGCAAGTCTACTTGAAATGCAAACATTGTTTCTTGAAGATGCTGGTACAGAAGAGGAACCAAATTTTCTGGGGTGATGAAACAGAGATTCCTGTAATGTACCAAAGCTAGGTATGGGAATTTATATGCATAAACAATTTAGTCAGAGCAGAGTACTCGTCCTTCTGGACCATTTTTAGGCACATCCCAGGGTACTAAATATATGAAGTATGTTAGTTGATTACAGAAAAGTATTTACAATTGTTCAACAAATCAAAAATTGTTAGTAATTTACAGCAGAATATTTACATGTATAAATCAGCATGTATTACTTAGCCTTAACAAAAGCAGGTTCACAGTTATACCAAGACAATGGTTGTGGCACCAAGCTGGAGGACCATGTAGTAATACTTTTGACCAAACAAAAGGAAAAAAGGTCACTCAGACAAACCTTTCAGTAAAAACTGCTAGAAAAAAACTAAGCAAGCTAGAGTTTTCACTGTGTAAACGTCCTGTAATGAAGGCTAATGTGATATATTCATATGACCCTTTAAGGACATACAGTGTTTCAACTACATGGCTTCTGAGTGCCCAGAACTTTTTATTTTTTAAGTCATTATAGGTGCATATAGGCCAGTAAAGCCAAACACCACTAGCTGTGTACATGCATATTGTGACCTTCTTAGCGATCTCATCAGCGTACTATATGAGTGGCAGAGATAACAGTCTGCGAAAATCTGAGCATTTCTTTACATAAAGGAATTATTTTACAAGAATCACAGTCTCCTTGTCCACCTTGGTGATGAAGTAATCTATTACTATGGAGTTGGGTAATGTCAAAAGCATAAGCTAAGGTTAGGTGAAGGAGGTCAGTCACCCCAGGTGCAGTGTCTTTGGGGCACAATCAGCAGCTCAGAGGTTTTATTTTGTTTGTGTTTCAGATCAGGGTAGGTATTAAGACCTGGCACTTCTCTACTGCCGAGTGTGGCAAAGCATCGACGTCTGTTGCTCATGCCATCCCAGGCTGACAGTGTCCTACATGGGCTCCAAAAAGAATTAGCAACACCATTGAGTACTCTTTTCAATCATAGTCTAAGCACCAGCTTCATCCCAGCTGAATGGAAAATGGCCACCGTTATTCCCTTGCACAAAAGTGGTGTTTCCATTTACCCTGGGAACTAGAGACCTGTTAGCCTGACTAGCTTTATCTGCAAGGCCATGGAGTAAATCATCATGGACCTTATCAACAAAGACATTGGTAATCTCCAAACACTTGACCCTACTCAGTCTGGATTTGTCAAAGGGAGAGCATGCCTGTTAAACCTGGTGGACTTCTTTGAGACAGTCACTAAGGCCCTGGACGAGGGGAAATCTATGCATACAGCCTACATAGGCTTAGCCATAGCTTTTGACATTATCCCCTACTCAGGCATCATTGACAAACTCACACAGCTATGTATTGATCCTTATATCGTTAGATGGGTGGCTGACTCACTGATAGAACATGTATAGTCAAAATAGGGAAGTCCATCTCCAACAGCAGACCTGTAATCAGTGATGTTCCACAGGGATCAGTCCTGGAACCTCTACTGTTTGGAATCTATTTATCCGAAAGACAAGCAAAAACTAAAGGTCTGTGGCTGACAAAGTTTGTTGATGACTCCAAAATGGGAGCGGTCGTAGAATCTCCAAATGATGTCAACATCCTACAAGATGGTCTTACACAAACAAATGTTTGGTGCCAAACTCATGGCCCTAAACTTAATGCAAAAACATGTATTATCATCCCTTTCTGTAAGAGCAATGTTATTGCTAACTACCACATCAATAGCAACATCCTAAGTATGCACTCAGTGGTGACAGACCTGGGCACACAGGTTGACAGCAACCTTACCTTTGATCATCATGTCTCCACAGTGGTAAGAAGGGCATTCTATATTGCTCATCTCATAAGGAAGGGCATTGCCTCAAGAAAAAAAGAAGTTATAACCTCCCTGTACTCTTCCTTCATCAGGCCAATAATTGAGTACAATGCCCCTTTTGGTATGTACATTTCCAAGCACCTGCAGCAAATGGAGAGACCGCAAAGGTTCCTCACAAGGGAAATTCAAGGTTTTCAGCATCTGTCCTACGTGGGGTATCTGAAATTACTGTCACTTTATTCTGCTTCATACAGACTAGTCAGAGGTGATCTCTGCCTTGCATATAAGGCAATCTCTGACCCTGCTTTATTGGAAATGCTGCATATTTGCAAGTCAAATGGTACATGGGTTACTCGCTCTAAATACCTTAACCTGGTATGTGACATTAATAGAACCTGCTAGAGGGACAGATCTGTCTCCCAGATGATGTCCTTCATGGATGCATCTGCAGTCATAACAAATGGGTTGTCCTGTCGTCAGGCAGCCCTTCGGTCGGCCGGATTCCAAAGTCTGGGTCCAGCTTCGGCTGATGTCGCACTTCACCCGACGTCATCTCTGCTGGTCTTCGGGTATAAAGGCATCAGCCGACGCCATTTTCCTCAGTCTTTCTTGCCGTGGCGCCGGGCAGAAGCTGTTCGCAGTGCCGGTCGGTCAGATCCAGAGATTACTACTACCGAATACTATCAAGACTTCTAAAGCTAAGTACCCGTTGGGGACTCTTTCTTGCCTCAGCCGATGTCAGAAAAAGTCAATAACTGTTTAACTTGTAGGAAACAAATACCTCATAAAGATTTCCACTCTTACTGTCTGCCTTGCTTAGGCCCAGACCACGACGTAGCAGCCTGTTCGCCTGCGCTTCCTTCAACCGACGAGCGTTAAGGCGGGTCGGAGTTTGCTGAACAGTTTTTCGGCTCAGACTTCATGCATTATGCCGTCGGATCCTCCGACTACCCAAATTGTTAAAAACACAAGGAAAAAGACCGACACTCGCGGTCCGCGGTTTCGCCGAAACCACGTTGCTGTTAAGCAAGCGCGAGTGTCTCGGTTTCGGCGAAACCGAAAACTGGTCAATCTTCAGCGAATCCGTGGCTACTACTGAGGCTCCTGCTACCTTACCTGAATCGGCCTCAGAAATTTTGCCTACAACTGTGGTTTCTACTGATTTATCAGACACCATCCTCTGGATGTCTCTACCCCAGCACGTGGTGCTGCTAGACCCCCTGCAGCCATGTCTATCCAGGCCTTTTGCCAGGGCTAAAGCAGCCAAATCTGCTAAGTCAGTGCCTGTTAAACCTCCCCTCACACAGGCCCACTTCTAGTTCACAAATGCTTACTCTGGCAGAAGATTTAATATCCTTAATTAGGGATCCCAATCTCACCCAGACAGGGCCTTTCAGCCCCAGAAAGAGACCCTAGGACAGAGCCCTCGAGCCAGTGTCCTCTGATGATTCATGGATGACCTGACATTACAGAACAGCCAGAGGATCCTTTTTCACTTATGAAGACTCCGATGCTGAAGAATCCATTCCAGCTGCCTCTCCACCAGAGGAATTTTCCTTTGGGGAAACCTTACATGCCATGAGAGAACAATTTCAATGGCAGGGACAAGATTTCTCTGATTCAAGAAAAGGCTTAGGACTTTTTCTGCACTTACCACAACATAGGCCCCTTAGCTATACACCTCCTGTTTTGCCTGTTGTGGATGATGCATTTAATGATGTCTGCACTGCTCCTGATTCTTTACCTCCAGCCCTGCCAAACCTGATAGATTTTACAGGGTACCTGACACTCATCACCACCTATACAAGGCCCCACTGGCAGACCCAAAACTATTTCCCAGGGGCCCAAGGCAGTAGCTCTCGACCACAGCAAAAACCCTATTCCTTCAGAAAGGGAATCCAGGTCCTTAGACAGATGGGGGAAAAAGTTTACACCTCTGCTACTCTCTCAGCTAGAGCTTTAAACTGTCAGTTTCACATGATCCAATACCAAGAGTTTATGCTTGATCAGTTAACCAAAAAGTATCCTCTGATGAATCTTTAGATAAGAAATATGTAATAGAAATGGTTAATAACATGCAACAGGTTAGTAACCATTCCTTAAAATGTGGCTATGATGCACTGGAGGCTTCATTTAGGTCAGCCATGACTGGCACAGTGATAAGAAGACATGCATGGATTTGAAAGAACAGGTTTTTACGGATCATGTTAAAGCAAAGCTATTAGATGCTCCTATGGATAAGGCCAGTTTATTTGGTACACCTGCCCAGCAGGTAATGAAGAAAATGGAAGAAAAGGCAAAATCTGTACAAACAGTTAAAGATTTCTTACAGGTTCAGCCCCAAGGTTTAGCAGGAACTGGCCTGCCAAAAATTGGTCCTTTCCTGACTCCACAAGATCCCAAAGGGGCAGGAATAGACGCCCAGAGGCAGAAATCAATCCAGAGGAGGTGCCTACAGAGGACGACAGTGGCAAGGTAATAACAGAGGCACAGACACAACCACAACCACTGCAACAGGACAATCACAGTGACTTGGCTCTAACTCCCTACCAGGGAGCAAATAGCAGCACCATTAGGCGGAAAGTTAGCCTTATTTTCGAAAAATTGGCACTATATCACAAAAGACAAGTGGATTTTGCAAAATATAGACCACAGGCTACGGTTCCACTTCCACACCTTACCAGTAAAAGAGGAATGCCAAACCTGGCTCCAAATCAAAAATAGAAGCTCTACAGCAGATAGGAATTAACAAAGATGAGAGCTGTGGAAAGAGTACCAATAACAGAACAGGGCAAAGTTCTACTCCAGATAACTTCCTAGTACCAAGAAAAGAAACGTTGGAGACCTATTCTCGACCTGTCCATCTTAAACACATATATCATTGTCCCAAAATTCAAAATGCTGACCCTACAGCAACTTCTTCCCATGCTGGGCAAGGAGTGTTGGCTGGTAACTCTAGATCTCAAGGAGGCATACCTGCACGTCCCCATTCGACCAAATTGCAGAAGATACCTCAGATTTCTTGCAGGATCAGAGCATTATCAATTCTCAGCATTGCCCTTTGGCTTATCTACTGCCCAGAGTATTCACAAAATGCCTGGCATCAGTAATCGCCACTGCAGACTACAGGAATCCAAATTTATCCATACCTGGACGACTGCCTGCCAAGCGGACAACAAAAGCAAGCTGACAACAGATTTACAAAGGGTCATTTATTTGCTACAAGTTCTGGGATACACAGTCAATTTACAAAAGTCAAGGCTGATACCATCCCAAACAAGAACATTCTTGGGCGAATTGACACAGTAAAACAAATAGCATTCCTAACTGCAGAAAAACAAAAAGAACTCCTCTTTACTTCTTGGCATTAACAAAACAGAACAAACTAACAACAAGAAAAGTTCTACAGGCCTTGGGCTTCATGGCATCATGCATAATCTTGGTCCCACATGCCAGACTGCATATGAAAACTACAGTGGTACCTAAAAATTTATGGTCTCAACACAGGCACAGCCTAGAAGCAGAAATACCACTAATCCATGCCTAAAACAGGAGTTCCTATGGTGGGCTCAAGCATGCCAGTCAAACCCAGGCCTACCCTTCAACAACTTTCGAACAAGCCAAACCATCACAACAGACGCCTCAGACCTAGGATGGGGCGACATGCTGGACAAATGCGCATAAGTTGTGGGCTCAGGACCAACTGCACCTGCACATAAACCAAAAGAAATGCTGGCAGTAAAACTGGCAATCAAAATTCAGACCATTCCTCAAAGAAGGCCATTTGATGATAAGGACAGACAACACCACAGTCATGTGGTACATCAACAAACAGGAGGTACTCATTCATACTCCCTATGCAGAATGACTTTGGACCTTTGGAATCTGGCTCTCAGCTACAATATCCAGTTACAGGCAATATTTGTACGGGAAAAGAGAACACCCTAGCAGACATGTTAAACAGAACCACCTCGGATGCTCACGAATGGATGCTACACCCGGACATCTTCAAGACCATCACAAAGAAATGGGGAATGCCACAAATAGATCTATTAGCTTCGCTCTCAATCACCAGCTCAAAAAATTCTGCACAAGGACATTCCACCCACTTGCATGGAAGGTGGATTCTCTCTCCTTCAGCTGGAAAGGTCTGACAGCATATGCATTTCCACCTCTTCCCTTGATACACAAGGTACATTGAAAATCAAAGAGGAACCAAGGATAATCCTGATAGCTCTTAACTGGCCAAGACAACACTGGTACCCATTGCTGAGGAGCATGTCTCGGAGAAAATGTGGTCAAGCCCTGATGCCTTTGATGTTAACTCAGAACAACTACAGCATCATGCATCCAAACCTAAAAACTTTGCAACTGACTGCCTGGAACATCACATAGCAGCAACTAATCCAGATCTTTCCCAAAGGGTTAAAGACATTATCCTTGAAGCCGCAGACCTTCAACAAGAAGGAACTATGCAGGAAAATGGAAAAGGTTTGTCATTTGGAGTGCTGAAAGAGGAAAAGATGTCGAATATAGATATTGCTAACATTCTGGAGTATTTGGCAGAGCTTCTACATACAGGTACTGGTCCTATTCCTCCATCAAGATACATGCATCAGCTATTTCAGCAGAATACAGCTTTGATCCACCTGTCTTTTCATCATCCTCTACTCAGGCAGTTCCTCAGAGGGATCAAGGAATGTAAAACCTCCTGGGGAAACCACTGCATTACCAGCATGGGACTTGAACTTTGTGCTAGAAAAGTTGACACTCCCTCCGTTTGAACCAGCAGCAACAGCAGATCTCACAGCACCTGTCATGGAAAACTGCTTTCCTACTGGCAAAATTACTCCCAGCAAGGAGGGTTTGGAACTACAGGCCTTAATGGCAGTACAACCCTTCCTAATCTTCCATCAAGATGGAGCTTCATCCCAGCTGAATGGAAAATGGCCACCGTTATTCCCTTGCACAAAAGTGGTGTTTCCATTTACCCTGGGAACTAGAGACCTGTTAGCCTGACTAGCTTTATCTGCAAGGCCATGGAGTAAATCATCATGGACCTTATCAACAAAGACATTGGTAATCTCCAAACACTTGACCCTACTCAGTCTGGATTTGTCAAAGGGAGAGCATGCCTGTTAAACCTGGTGGACTTCTTTGAGACAGTCACTAAGGCCCTGGATGAGGGGAAATCTGTGCATACAGTCTACATAGGCTTAGCCATAGCTTTTGACATTATCCCCTACTTCAGGCATCATTGACAAACTCACACAGCTATGTATTGATCCTTATATCGTTAGATGGGTGGCTGACTCACTGATAGAACATGTATAGTCAAAATAGGGAAGTCCATCTCCAACAGCAGACCTGTAATCAGTGGTGTTCCACAGGGATCAGTCCTGGGACCTCTACTGTTTGGAATCTGTTTATCCGAAAGACAAGCAAAAACTAAAGGTCTGTGGCTGACAAAGTTTGTTGATAACTCCAAAATGGGAGCAGTCGTAGAATCTCCAAATGATGTCAACATCCTACAAGATGGTCTTACACAAACAAATGTTTGGTGCCAAACTCATGGCCTTAAACTTAATGCAAAAACATGTATTATCATCCCTTTCTGTAAGAGCAATGTTACTGCTAACTACCACATCACAGTCGTAGAATCTCCAAATGATGTCAACATCCTACAAGATGGTCTTACACAAACAAATGTTTGGTGCCAAACTCATGGCCTTAAACTTAATGCAAAAACATGTGTTATCATCCCTTTCTGTAAGAGCAATGTTACTGCTAACTACCACATCAATAGCAACATCCTAAGTACGCACTCAGTGGTGACAGACCTGGGCACACAGGTTGACAGCAACCTTACCTTTGATCATCATGTCTCCACAATGGTAAGAAGGGCATTCTATATAGCTCATCTCATAAGGAAGGGCATTGCCTCAAGAAAAAAAGAAGTTATAACCTCCCTGTACTCTTCCTTCATCAGGCCAATAACTGAGTACAACGCCCCTTTTGGTATGTACCTTCCCAAGCACCTGCAGCAACTGGAGAGACCACAACGGTTCCTCACAAGGGAAATTCAAGGTTTTCAGCATTTGTCCTACGTGGGGTATCTGAAATTACTGTCACTTTATTCTGCTTCATACAGACTAGTCAGAGGTGATCTCTGCCTTGCATATAAGGCAATCTCTGACCCTGCTTTATTGGAAATGCTGCATATTTGCAAGTCAAATGGTACATGGGTTACTCACTCTAAAGACCTTAACCTGGTATGTGACATTAATAGAACCTGCTAGAGGGACAGATCTGTCTCCCAGATGTTGCCACACCTTTGGAACAGGCTCCCACCTCATATGAAACAGAGCACCTCCTTGGCCCTCTTCAAATGCAATCTGGACGACTGGATGGTTAACTGTAAATTCACCCCAGGGGTTCCACCTGTGTCCCTCTTGGACAGAGAAAAAAAGTGCTGATCATGGAAATAAGGGTAGAACTTGGCTAGGCTTGTAAGCACCCTAGGGCCATTAGCCTAGTAACTTCCTATGAACTTGTGATAAGCAGTATAAGCAGAGCATGACCTGGCTCCTTTTTCAGTTCTTTACTTCATTTCAAAGTCACTGATGTTTTTATTTCAGTTCCTATCATGAGTAATTTTCATGAAAAAAATTCCTTTCCTCCCAAAGTGCAACAACACATCAAAGTTTTCTTTTTCCTATGCCTTTTTCCCCTCTCTGTTACCTACTGATTATCTGCACTCCCCTAAGACAAACTGTCAAGAACTGGTTGAAAGAGACTGTCATCCAGGCAGCCTTCAGGGTTTTACTGCTTAGCCTTATCCTCCATTACCCTGCGCAGCAGCACTACATGCACAGAATACATAAGGCTGCCCAGTGATACACGTACTTGGATACATGAGTCTAACTGCAGCTACCATACAGAACTGCACAGATTTGTCTGCATGCATAACTTTGTGAAAGGTGCTGTAGCACCCATGTGATGCCAGCAGTGTAGCGAGTTGGGTTGTCTCCCTCTTTCACAACACTGGTGAGCCAGGTTCAGCACTCATTTCCACTCTCATCAGGTAACGTGAGAAGGAACATTCCTTCACACGTTCTCGGACTTCCTTATCTCCTTGGTGTTGATATTATGTAGAGGCAAGACTGGCTCTTGTTGTTCCTGGTGCAGCTGCATGATCTAGCGCCCTCACGCTCTCAATGTTGTCCTATCAATCTGGCACTCCTCAGCAGTAGAGAAGTGCCAGGTCTTAATAC